>NC_085138.1:287728088-287910088 GCF_035046485.1 Aedes albopictus | reverse complement strand
ATTTTGAGGGAATTTCTACGACTGAGATCGCAGCTC
Source organism: Aedes albopictus (assembly GCF_035046485.1). NCBI lineage: Eukaryota > Metazoa > Arthropoda > Insecta > Diptera > Culicidae > Aedes > Aedes albopictus. The sequence goes on along the minus strand of NC_085138.1, from coordinate 287,910,052 downwards.
ATTGAAAAGCGAAGGAATTTTCACATTGTTATTGATTTACGATGACAGCTGTTTTCGAATCTGAGATAGCCACTTTATATTTTGGGAACTGAAAAATCTATTATCCTTTTTTGGTATAAGATGAGCGCAATTTTAACATCCAAGACTAACACTTTTTTGTGAGCGGGAAAATTGTCTTGTTTGCTTTATTTTGGGAACAGCAAAATAGTTAAATTGAGCGCAATGCTTGAATTATTTATATGGGGGCGTAGCATCATAAGGGGCGCAGCTATTTTGAAAACTTGGGTAACCAGCTCTGATTTTAGCATGACAGCACTGGTGGGAAGAAGAGTGTCTGCATTCTGCACTACCTATGCTTATTTCTTTGCTTGTGCGCCCAGCCGGGTTTTCATGCAATCCTGCGATAAGTTGGGCAATTAAGCAATTCTCTCACTGCCATCGGACTTGAAGACAGTACTATAGAGTCTAGGAAAATTATCTATTTTTTCGGCAATTACGTATTGATCAGAGCGTAAAAGGATTGGGAACATGCACAATTATTGACCCCGACCAACGTACATAATCTCTCGGTATAGCGAAAGGTGTCGATAGCTAATTTTATGATTAAAATATTTCAAAATCACTAGCATCATTGTCGCAAAAAGTGTCACATTCCGGGACTATTTTCAGTAGTATGAAACCATTACGATTAAGATATAGATTGATATTCAGAGACTTTCAAGCTTTCAATCCAACCAAAATTGACGGGTTGAGAATTTGGTATACATGTGACTACTTGGATCAGCGAAAAATGTTTGAGCAAGCTTGGGAGCAACTCTCAGTTGCTCGAGCAACAAAAGCTTGCTCTGAGCAAAGCTGTCTTCCCCCTTGAAAACCCCTCACTTTCCACCGTGGGAAATAGCACAAATCATTTCAACGCAATAGTCTTACAAATCATCGAGACATCTCAGCCGGGAATCAACTGGCAGCCATGGGAACAGCTGTTTTTCCATTAGGTATAATTGCTCAATCGAAGTCCCAAATGAAGCGGCCCACTTATATCGCGTAATCGATTCAGAGCAACTTATCAGTGGTGATAAGTTCCGCTTTTTCAGCATAACGAAACTCTCGATACCTACCAACCAAAGGACCACTAGTCAAAAGAAAACCTGAACTTCTCTTGGATAATTTATCTGTTTCAACTGCGTACATTTACGCTCATAAACTTTAATGAACCCGCGAGAATCGGTGATTTTTTCCCCTGGCGTAAGCATTCGGAGGCAATTTATCATCGGCGTGATTTGGCGCGTATTGAAACTGTATCGCATCGCGCAGTCTCATCGCGGTCTGCGCGCGCCGCGAGGTGCAAAGGGCGCATGAAGATCCCATCTCTCTCGCATCAGTATCAGCATCAGCATCCAGCATCGCCATCGGATCGGTTGCGAAATCTCGCGCAATGAACGGCATTGTTGGGGGATGAGAAATGCACTTTTGTCCTTTTTAGCGTACTGCCCTGCCGTGTGGTGGTGGTGGCGGTGTGAACGAACGTGTGATGCTTATCCATGTAAGATTCTTCGGGCTCGATAAATGCACATTTCAGTTGTAAATTAAATTACATAAATCATAAAAATTTATGTTCGGTCCTTGGTATGGACATCGAAACCCATTCACAGGATGTTATGGTGACCGAGTTATTTTTTTTTCCAAATCGTGATCCCACTGACCTATGGAGTAGGGAGCAGTGCAGTTGCATGAACTGGCCGAGGTACGAGCAACCTTAGGGATGATCGGGTCAGCCGCAACGAGAATTTGATTATTCTGTGATGGAAAGGGGTGTCAACAGAGGACTTTAACCCTTTGGATCCGGAGAGGTAGAGGTGATCGCGATCTCTAGTAGCAACGCACATCATACCAATATTCCTTCCCTTTCTCGATGACCGTAAGAACGTGACCGGCACCGTTATTGACTCCGTGTTTAGGGTCCCTGTGCAATTTCGATTGTTCTGTTTTATTACGGAGTAGAAACTACGAATTATACGGTCACAAGTATACATATTAGTAAGGGACACGGTTGTATGGAAAAAATAAATCCTCGCTCCAGTCGACTTTTTAGATGCCATTTAGGTCCCATATGAACTGTTCAAAATTTCAGTGCAATCGGTGAAACTATAATTTAGCGCTAGCGGCTCAAAGTTTGCATAGGATTTACTATAGGAAAAGTTACACCTTCAAACAAAAAATCCCAGAGGCCGCCCTTTGTCTCCTTAATTCAAATCGATCAACGCTTCTTGTAGAAAAATCATTTGAAACTTTCCTTCGAAGACCGCAAAACGATTGGTTGCTTGTGGAAAAAGTTATATATTTATTACAGATTAGTGATCCAACGAACGGCTTTTTGTTTTGTACTATCAGCAGCAATCTAATCTGTAATAAATCAATAACTTTTTCCACAAGCATCCAATCGTTTTGCGGTCTTCGAAGAAAAGTTTCATAAATGATCAAGAAGCGTTGATCGATTTGAATTAAGAAGACAAGGGGCGACCTCTGGGATTTTTTATCTGAAAGTGTCCCATAGTAAATCCTATGAAAACTTTGAACCGCTTGCGCTAAATTATAGTTTCACCGATTGCGCTGAAATTTTGTACAGTTTATATGGAACCTAAATGGAATCAAAAAAGCCGACTGGAGCGAGAATTTGATGTTTGTCCCATACTTATACATATGCTCATGCTGATTTTTTTCTAATCCAATGCTTCTAATGTTTCAGAGATGTAGAATAGCATTCATCTTAAGTTCTATCTGCTCGGCCTATTCAGGTATTCCTCAGCATGCTGGTTTTTCTTTAGCGTAAACGCTTCACGAATTCACGAAACCGTCGCACAGTGGGACCATTCTGACAAAAAGACGATCATACCTTCTGAGACCTGTTAGATGACAATTTATGATATAGGTGGGGATTTTTTTCTTATTACCAAACACTTTGGGCCTAAGGGTCTCCGATTTTCACGAAAATTTCACCAGTGCTAGAGGTCATGGATATATGATCATATATGGAATTTAAAAAAAATCATAGTGGACTATTTTTCCGGGAAACGCTAGATAAAATTTCACAATTTTTCAAAATTTTGTAAAACACCCCAAATTTCAAAAAATCATATCTTAAAAACTATGCATCGTAGAACAAACTTTTTTTAGTGAAATCGACGCCAAATTACCTCAGCAATCTAACAAAAATATACTAAGAAAAAAGTTTCTCAGATTTTTTTTACCATAGGTAAAAAACATCTAAAAATGCTAATAAAAGTACCGTCTGTAGATTATTTTGAACAAAATTTTCCTAGCGCAAAAACTAATGTTCTTCCTTTCGTACTTTGACGCCAAAATGGAATCTCTTACCGTTTTAGAGATATAGCTGAAAAACCAACGGCCAGTCGCTATATTTTCATGGGAAGCCATCTACAACAGCGACCTGTTGCAACACATTTGCTTTGCAACGAGCAAATGACATACGCTAATTGCAACGTAACTTTGACACTAACGTGCATTGGAGTGCACTGACAGCACATATATGGCACTTGAGTGCCCTTTAAATGCAACAACTTATCAAATTTAGAAATTAATGGTAAGTGTAGATCAATACTCTACACGTGTACGAAAACCAATTTTGAAAATATTGGCTTCGTTATTTAATGAAAAATCAAAAACCAAAAAAATGAGGAAATGCTTCCAGTTTGCCTTACATCGCATTTCTGATCATAAATTTGCAACTGTCATGGTAAGCACTTTTTAGCGCACTGTGCCGTACATTGAAATCAAAATTGCAAGAAAACGATAAGAGCTGGAAGTTTGGTGTCAAAGAACGAATTTTAGAGTGGAACAGGGGCCACAACTTTGCCAAAGAATGAATTTTAATTTATTACGCACGTTTCAAAGATAATTGACAAAAACAAATCAAAACACACTATTTTTAGCTATTTTGCTCTAGAAAACTTAGTTATTTAACTAAACCAGTCGATACAAAGATGCCGATTCATAGCAAATTCAACAATCTTTCAAATAAGGGTAAAAAACTGCAATAAGTTTGACCATTTTAAAGTTGTAGCCAGTTAAGGCAATAATAATCAAAAACATGGAAAGTTCAATAACTACGTAACGGTTGAGATTTGACCATACGCGTAGAAAATTTTTTTCGCCATTTATGGTCCTCTAAAGTTTGCACTCATGAACCTAACACCCTCTTCAGCTTGAATGCAATAAGCCAATGTTTTGACCATGTCATTTTGTATAAACATCTGCTGTAAAATAAACAGGGTTCAAAATTTCCGACTCTTCTAGCAGTTCTTTCGCTTGGCAGTCTTCTAATTCATTGAGAAATGCTAGTATTATACAGTTATACTTCTGAGGCATTAGGATACGTCTTTATCTTTTCACAGAACTATTTTTTTTTGCTTATATTATTTCCATTTTGATGTTTAACCAAACAAAAATCTGTTGTACTTAATTTTCACACGGCATTTTATGCAATAATTTAAACATTTGCAACAATAATTCTGTGCCATTTTTTTTTTAAACAACTAATCTAGCTTACACTAGAGTGTTTACACCCTTCCTTAAATAATTTTTTCCTTAAAAAAAAATTCATTATCATCGTTTCTCCTTATCGGGGCAAATTTTTATATTTCATTGAATTTCACAAAAAATAAGGTCAATTATGTTGCTAACACGTAACAAACTAAATGCCTTGGGGTATATCCTCGGAATATATTTACGAAATTGAGAAATTTCTATTAAAAACCTGGCATATTATATTTATCTTATAACTATGATTCCTTCAATCAGTTAAGAAAAAGGCAAACATAGATCAAAACTATACATATGAAAGTCCATCTTAAACGTATTTTTAATGAAACCGAGTTTATAATAAACTTCTTGGGCAAAAAATAAAAATTGTTGATATTTTGTCAATGTCAATTAATTTTAGTGTTGATATCCAAAGATTTTCCACTTCTGTTCTCAAGTTATCTCTAATCATATATAGGGTGACAATGGGTATTATCGGCAGGTTTGTTCTCTTCGTCATGGGGGGTTTTTGTCAGCCTAATTGCCACAAACTTGGCCATATAATTCTGCTTAGTTGGGAAGGATTTGAGACCAACTCTGAGTTCAATAGGTTTTAAAAAAAAACCCCAAAGACGAAGAGAACAAAACGGCCGAGAATAGGCAATTTCCCCTATTAGAGCCTATTTAGATTGAAGGAAGAACACATTTAGTAATTTTTGTGTGGTATTATAAATTTGACTTATTTTCCTCTTTATGAATAAAAATTTTAACCCGGTATAACTTAATTCGCCGTGAGAAAATATTACATTTTATAACGTCGTATTAAGTATCAATATATTATCAGTTGACTTCATTGGCGTAGCTAGGGGGGGTTCCAGGGGTGCCTGGCACCCCCTAGAACAAATTTGGCACCCCCTAGAATCTTTTCTTGACAGACACCTAAAATTTAAAACTTAACACAATAATTCTAATATTAATTAATGGCACATTCCAACAAAACTTAAGCACACCCAGAATTACTTAAATGCTTGTTGTACGTTTTGGTGTTTAGGATATTCTGGCCAAACATTTCTATAGGTCCCAAGTGCAGATGAGAGACTCTCTTTAAGTCACCTCTTTTTCGATTATAACGTGCTTGTATTTATACAATTTGATTTACTTCTTGCATCGGAAGGTAGATTAAACAATCCTTTGCCGATCTTTACATCACAAATTGTCAAAATGTTCACAGTTACATCGTAATAATTTAAAGAGAACCGGAACAAAGAGAGCCTCTCTTTTGCAGATTGAACCTTTAGATATGTTTGTCGCCTATTGGTCAGAATCAACAGACTCTCTATGGATTTCTCCAGAAATACCTCTATCTATTTATACAGTGATTTCTCTAGGTTTTCTTATGGATTCCTACCGGTTTTTCTTTCAATAAACTTCCCTTAGGATTCTTCAGGCAGTCCTGATGGGGTTGTACAGAGGGTTCAAAATTTCATTCAATTCGGTTCACTGGTTTCCGAGATATAACAGCTCGAAAATTAGTTGGCTTAACAATAGTGTTTTACCGGAACGGTTCTAACTTTGCGGAAGATTGGTCAATTGAGCCCAAATTTGTACCAATGATGCACATATACTAGGTTGACAAACAGTCAAAATTTGAGATTTTTCGATGCACTCTATGAAAAATTATAGCATGTTGAACTTTATTGTGAGAGAAAAAAAAAGTTGCCTATCCCAAACATTTTGGCCACCACCTGTACATACTAGAATTTTCTGCAGAGATTTGTCCAGCATTTTCTTCTAGGATTTCTTAGCAAATTCTTGGAATTCTTCTAGGGATTCCTCTAAAAAATTCTATTGGGATTCCTTCAGGAATTCCTGGCGGGATTATTCAAGCCAATCTTCCTGGAATCCTTTCAGAAGTTTCTCCGGTGATTCTTTCAGGAATTCCTTTAGAGATTTTATTCAGAGATTCTTCCAGAAATTTCTCATGGCATTCTTCCAGGAGCTTATATTGGCCTTCATCCGGGAATTGTGGCTAGGATTCCTCAAGCAACTCCTGCTGCGATTCTTGCAGCAATTTCTCTTAGAACTCCTCCAAAAATTCTCAATATGGTACCTTCAGGTATTCTACTAGGGAAGTTCCAGAAATTCTTCCGGAAAATCTCCCTTGGATTTGTCTAAAAATCCCTTCGGTGATTCTTCCAGAGCTTTCTTCAAGGATTTATCCAGGATTTCCTCCAGAGTTTCTTCCAGAAATTCCACAGAAGATTTCTCCAAGAACTTCTATTGCCCATCCTCCATGAATTCCAGCAGGAATTCTTCATTTTAGAACTCTTTCAGAAATACTTCTAGGGAATTCTCCTGGCATATTTACTTGCTGCAATACTTTCGGGAAATCCTCCTGAGATTTCCAGGCATCCTCCAGGCAATTTTCAGGGAACTACTTTTAGGATACCCCCGGTATTCCTGATTCTAAGAATTCCTTCAGATATTCCAGCTGGGATTCCTTAAGCTATTCCTGCGGTTATTCCAGCTATTCTTCCTCCAAAAATTCTAACTGTGGAACTTTAGAAATTATGCTACGGATTCTTCTGGAGCTTTCTCCTGGTTTTTTTTTTGCTGGGAGTTTTCCAGGCAAACTTCCTGGAGTTCTTGCAGAAATTTCTTGGATTGTTCTAACACGGATTTCTCCAAGCACTCATCCAAGAATTCCTTCAGAGATTTTATCCAAAGATTCCTCCAGAAATTCTTGCATAAACTCCTTTTGGCCTTCCTTCAAGGATGCCTCAAACAAGTTTTCATGCGGTTCTTCCAGCAATTCCTCCATAAATTCTTACTAGAATACGTCCAGAAATTCTTCTGGTGATTCCTATACGAATTTATTCTTCCGGAAAATCTTACTGAGATTCCTTCAGAAATTCCTTCTGCGATTCAATCAGAGCCTTCGTTATAAATTCTTTCAAAATACCTTTACCGGTTCTTGCAGGGACTTCTCTAGGTATTCCAAGGATTTTTTTTCTTTGGATTCTCCCAGGCATTTCCTGTGTAGTTTTCTCTAGCAATTACTCCTAGGATTTATGCTGAGATTTCTACAATGATACATCACAGAATCCTGCAAATAATACCTCTTGAGATTTTTCCTGTGATTTCTTCAGAAACTCTCCGGTGATTTCTCCAGGAATTTTTAACCAAGGATTTTCTCATAAGCCTCTCATGCTCTTCCTCCAGGAATTTCAGCTGGATTTCTCAAGATATTCCTGCTGTGGTTCTTCCAGCAATTCCACCTAGGACTCCTCCTGAAATACTTACTGAAATACCTAACGGAATTCTTCTGAGGATTCTTCTAAGAATTTCTCCAGGGATTCCTCCAAAAACTTGCTGGGATTATTCAAGGTAATCTTCATAGGAGCATTGCCTTCAGTGGAATTTTTAAAGGATTTTTTTCGTTGGATTTCTCCAAATATTTATCATTGGATTCTTCCAGGAACCCCTCTTGACTTTCATCCTGGAACTTCTCCTGGGCTTCCAAAAGCGATTCCTGCTGCCTCTAATGTGTCAGCAATGCCTCCTAGGTCTCTTCCAGAAATTCTTATTTTGATACCTGCAGGAATCCCTCTAGGGATTTCTTCTGGTATTCTTGCTGGGATTCTTCTAGGCAATTTTCCTTGAATACTTTCAGAAATGCCTTTGATTCTTCCAGGGATTTTTCTTAAGACTCGTCCAGGAGATCCTCTAGAGCTTTTATTCATGGATTGCTCTAGAAATTATTCATGATATTACTCCTGGAACTCCTCTTGGTCTTCTTCAAGGAATTCTAGCTGAAGAAATTCTAATATAAATCTCTAGAGGATTCCCTAAACGAATTTCGGGAATAGTTGGAATTTCCAGAGAAATTCCAGGAGGTATTACTAGAAAAATCTGTAGTGAAATCGTTTAGGGATGTACGGGAAAAACTTATAATTAATTAGAAGACACAGATTATAGCTAATTGACAAATTGAGAGATGGGTGGGATTTGAACCCACGGCTCCGTGTTCGCTAGACCACAGTATGGCCATTTCTTTGCAAGTTTCTTCAGCATCACACACGAGACGCGACATGAGACAAGACATAACACTTATCGATCTTACAATCATCAAGAAAATATTAAAATTGCCAGTTTCGGGCGTGATCTAGCCCATCTACAGGACAATGTCCGAATGACTGCGTTGATTTTCGTACGTCCAAAAACGAAGAGCTCATCTCGGGACCCACGCTTTACTTCCCTTCCGAAGGAAGAACTCACATTGTTTTGTGACTTTGCCGGGAGTGGGATTCGATCCCAGGTCCTCGGCGTGATAGTCAAGTGATCTAACCATCACACCAGGTCCACTCCACAACTTCGAAAGTTCTAAGGTAATTTTGATGGAAATTTTTCCAGTAATTTCTTTTGGAATTTGTCGAGAAGTTTTCCGTTTCATTTTCTTCAAGCAAGCCCAGTTTAGAATTTCTGATTTTTCGATTCAGCAGTTTTCGGAAGCAATAGATATAACTAGAATTAAATCATAAAGAATTGCAAAAGTAATCACGATGAAATTGCCTGAGAAATTTGTAAAACAACTGGAAAAAAATGCTAAAATAATTTCAGAAGAATTAGCTATTAAAGTTATAAAAAAACTAAACAAATTAAATAAATTAAATTCCAATGAAACTACCACAGAAATTAAAAAAAAAAACATGCTGAAGGAACTATTAACTTTTACAGTTTATGCTAACGTAAGAACTTCACGACATACACGAGACGCGACATGAGACAAGACATAACACTTATCGTTCTTACAATCGTCTCGAAAAGATTAAAATTACCTTTACGTCGACCGCTTTCGGGCGTGTCTAGCCTAGGTCTAAAAATCTCGTTAATACAGATAAAAAAAATCCTACAAAGTGGTTGCAAAGAAATTCATTACCGGTTCAATTCCTAAAGAAAACATCAAGGCTTTTTTTTAATTGGCTAAATGCAATCTCAAAATAAATTGCCGAAATATATTCTTTAAACATTTTCACAAACATTCACAAAAAAAAAGTTTTGTGGAAATCCTCAAAGAATTTTCCGAAATCATCAAAAGAGTTCCTGAATAAAATTTTGAAAGAATTCCAAAAGTAGTTGTCGTAGTATCACAGTGACAGAATTTTTAAAGAACCACCAAAGATTTTTTTTTTCAAATAAGTTTTCGAAGGAAATCTTTAAGGAATTTGCCGAATCAATTTCCAAATGAACGGAAGTTCCCACAGGAACAATCGAAGTTTCCAAAATTTCCAAGGAAATTGCTGATAAAATTCCCAAATAAATTTTTAATGCAAGTAATATCGGGATTGCCGAAGGTGTTCCAAAACTATCTGCTGCAGGAATTCCTCAAATAACTACAGTAGAAATCTAGAAGAAATTTTCTAAAGAATTTTCATTACAAATATTGGAGCGATTTATAAAAGAATTTCCGAATATTTTTTTCAAAATTATTGCCGATTAAATTTTCAAAAGATGCGTTAAAGGTGTTTAGTGTCAATTTCTAAGCATATTACCAAATAAATTCTTAAGGAAATTGCCGAAGAGGATCCAAAGATATTTCCGAAGAAATTTGCAAAAACCAAAGGAATTTCTTAGAGATTTGTAAAAGAAGTCTTAATTGAAATGCAGTGCAAGACAATTTCTAAAATACAAATTCCATGTATTATACGCAGACGCAATCAAGTTATCAAGTTTCCAAACCTCTCAACGGTTTGGATTTTCCAAAAAAAAAAAACTGTTCTTTATAATATAGCGCGTTTAAATTTACGTTCTATTTTTTTCCGTGACGCAGTTTATCATTATACTAAGAAATTGAGGATGGATCGGTTCTTTCTTTTACAAAAAAATCAAAATAACCTAGAAGCCACTGAAACTGGCACCCCCTAGGCACCCCCTGGGAAAAAATCCTAGATACGCCAATGGTTGACTTACAACTTCAACTTGTTTCCTACGTATTGCAATCATTTACAGCAGGTAGGTTTTATGCTATACATTTGATTACATCGACCAGTAAAGTTATTTGCCTACGGAGATCAATACCACAGATATAATACTCCATCTTAGACGAGTTTACATAACATCAAAGTTAATTAAGGCTCAAATAATCATCATTCAGTCATCAGAAATCATCAATTATTCAAAAGCAGTTTTCTTGCTCTAAATCACAAAACCACCATAGAAAATGATTTCACTGTTATACAGATGGCGAGTACACTGAATTCTTTTTTTACACGACTTTTTTTTACGCGATTTTTTTTTGCACGACTTTTTTTACGCGATTTTCTCGAAGTTACGCGACTTTTTTTTACGCGATTTTGGTCATTTGCGGAGGGCAAATCGCGTAAAAAAAATTTCCTTTGGATTTTTTTTGCGCGATTTCTCGAAATTACGCGAACTTTTTTTACACGATCTTTTTTTGCGCGAACGCATCAATCGCGTAAAAACAGAATTTAGTGTAGAATGCAGTGATATATTTTTATTCACATTGGTTGCTTTTGAGTTGCTAAACAATGATGGTTTGTTTCCTCTTAAATAAACTTCAGGCTCGCTAAAATAATCGGATTGAATTTTTCCAAACTCTAAAACGCCTAACAGTATGCAATGCGCGTACATCCATTCGTAATGGACTTATCCACCGATGAATCGAATTCATCGCGGTCCGAAAATTTTGACACTAGAGCGGGGCCGTTCCAATCAGAATTGGACGATTCTGATTGGAACAGACCCCGCTCTAGTGTCAAAATTCTCGGACCGCGATGAATTTGGTTCATCGGTGGATAAGTCCATTGCCAGTGTTCATTTCGCCCCGAATCGACTACAGCATTAAAATAACTAGTTGATGAAATGAAGTTCTGATAGACGAGTGCACCGATGAACTGAATTCATCGCGGTTCGAGAATTTTGACACTACAGCGGGGTCGTTCCCAATCAGAATTGTTCAATTCTGATTGGAAATCTTTCACTTCTGATTGGAAGCGACCCCGCTCTAGTGTCAAAATTCTCGGACCGCGATGAATTCAGTTCATCGGTACACTCGTCTATCAAAAATAAAATAGGGGGATTAGGGGCATAATGGACACCCTAAGCAAATGAGTATGTTAGGCCTGTATAACAGACAAAAACTTAACATATTATCAGTTGGCTTGCAACTTTAACTTGTTTCCTACGTATTTCAATCATTTACAGCAGGTAGAATGTCATTATTGTGAAGAAATAATGAATTGTAAACCGTGTGTTTTTCAGGCCTGGCAGGAAAGGTACGGGGCGAAATGGACACCCATCGGGGTATAATGGACACCCCTGCATATTTTATGTTGTATCTTTGATAATATCGACCAGTTAAGTAATTTGCCTACGGAGATCAATACCACAGATATAATACTCCATCTTAGACGAGTTCACATAACATCAAAGTTAATTAAATAAATTTTAGGCTAAAATAATCGGATTGATTTTTTCCAAACTCTCTAAAACGCCTAACAGTATGCAACTCGCGTACATTCATTCATAATTGCCAGTGTTCAATTTCGCCCCGAATCGACTACAACATTGAAATTGCTATTTTGAGAAAATTCTGATCAAAAATGTAATACTTTATCCATTGCTAAATCTGCGTATACATGTAGATAAGCTAACAATTTACTTGTCTTTATGGTGAACACACTCAAACACTCGTAATACCTTATTTGCTGCTGCTTCGAAATTATAAGAAATCCACCACATGAAAAACATATTTCAATTTCAATGATATTTTGTTTATTTTGAAGGAATATAAATGGTAGGTACTTTTGAAAAATAGAACAATGACTTGTTCTTTTACACTTATGCATTAAAAGTTTTACATAAAAGTCAACGGTTTCGGCAAAAACAGGGGTGTCCATTTCGCCGCGGGTGTCCATTATGCCCCTAATCCCCCTACTCAAGGTAGTTCATCACTAAGTAGACGGAAATGATCTTGTAATACATTTACAGATATTTGCATGTCATAGGAATGGCCAATGAATCCGGAGACGGCGGGTTCGATTCCCGTTCCAGTCGTGAAAATTTTCTCGACTTCCTGGGCATAGCGTATCATTGTGCTTGCCTCACAATATACAAATTTATGCAATGACAGCCAAAGAAAGTCCTTCAATTAATAACTGTGGAAGTGCTCAAAGAACACTAAGTTGAAGCGAGGCAGGCCAAGTCCCAGTGGGGACGTAAAGCCATAAAGAAGAAAAAGAAGAAGTAGAAATGGCCAATATGGATGCCTATAGGACGAATGAAGCACAAATTAAAATATTATTGCTATGGGGATATCGCCTTATTATTCAGAGCGATAATGTCCCGTCATTTTTAAGTGAAAAATTCATTTTAACATGGGAACATTAGAAAATCGATACCGTTGAGTCCACAATTCAACGGCACAGTGGGAAGTCAGAATAAAAGAAGCATTGTCATCAACAAAGTTGGACAACATTAATTGGAAGGATGCCGTGGAAAAATACATCCAGATTCATAACAAAGTGAGACCAATCGCAAATTTAGGTGTAATGTCATTTGAAATTTTGGTCGGATGGAAGTTTAGAGGGACTTACTCATGCCACTGGGTTAGTAGTAAGCGTGCATCAATTGACAAAACGGTGTACACCCTGGACTTAACAAACAGTTTTTTTTAATAGTATTAGCTTTTATGAAATCTCATTTTGCTACAACTTTCTTAACCCACTTCAATCACAGCGACAAGGATGTTACAGGGGATTCGCCGGGTAATCGGTATTGCCTGCTCCTGATTCCGGGCGACGAGGATTGTTTATTTGGGTCCATCGCGCATCAATTCTATGGAATGGCTTCCAATGATACGTCATTCAAATCGTATAGCTTGAAGTTGCGAGCTGCTGAACTAGCCTGATAGATACCAATATGGATGGTTATTACGAACATATAGTGACCATCGCTAATGAGGTGATAGAAGAGCCTCTGGCTGCCCACGAAAAGGTACTAGTTCACCCATTCAAGTTGAAGACCTCCGGATATTGGGGCATGGCTGAATGTTTATCTGATATTACAAACCATTTTTACGTTACTATTACAGCGTACACCAGTACACCAAAATCTAATTTCGACCACATACAGCTGTACAAAACGACTTATATTGTTGTCTCATGTATTACGGATTCATCAACAGAACGCAGGAAAAGGTATGAACAAGATTCCCAGTGGATAGGAAGCGGGGTATTAAGCAGGGTTGATACCTGCCCTCGTTTATCCTCAATTTACTCATGGAGGCAGTCGTGGAGTCAGTGGCTGACGAAGTTTAGGGATTCAGTTTGAATATTGATGGTATACAGACGATGGCCCTAGGTAGTTGACGACCTGATTGCTGAATGACTCGAGGATGTGCAAATAATCCTAGCCAAGCTGAAAAAAATATCTTGGTTACGTCGGATTACGTGATTAAATGAAGACAAACGAATGGCTTTGCTTAGAGAGCCAAGTGCCCCAGCAGTAGAAGAGATTGAAATTCTTGGAAAAGTATACAAAACAACTGATCTGTTGCTGGGAACAACATATACCGGCAGACTTGAGAAGCCCATGACAATTCATACACGATGCCGGTACGCTATTCAACATTGTCGAGAATGGTTATGGATTTTTTTGAAGAGATACTGATCATCATGGCATGTGATCTATGAATCCATAATCGTTCAATTAGTGCATACTATACGATAGAAAGATATAATATAAAAAAGCAAAGTATTGTGTCAAAACTTGGGCCTAACAACTTGTTTTAGAGAAAATGATAATGATTTTCTTGTAAATATTGAAATCAAGTTTTTTTTACCAAAGAACTCGAGAAAGCCTTAAAAACCGTTTCGTTGCGTTATGTTTTGGAAGATTGCAATGAGATGTCGCACATGAATTCGGAATACTTACCGTAAGCAATCGAAGTAGTTATTCGAGAGCATAATATTTTCGATCATCTTCCCCAGGCATTTGAACCATTCATTGCTCAAATCGTCAGTTATTGAATTTAATTGCTCACATTTATTTTTGGAAAACCTTCGCGAACAATGTGCTCCAACTTACGAGTAACAACAGAGAAGGAGAATCAAATCTTTTCTTGTTGAGTCTGTATCACAAATAGTTGATGATCAACATGGTGAACACTCTTTGCTGGTGCTGGTTGCCGACGACAGACGGCAAAGTTAAGAAAAAAAGATCTTCGGAGCGGCCACCGCACCGCACAGTGGCTGATTTCGTCATTTTAGCGCGCTTAATTAATAACTTTTTAACTAAGACGTTTAGCGTCATGGTGTCTTCGAGAAAGTTTTTCGCTATAATAAGGAGCTTCTTTTGAGCTATTGTAAAAAATGATCAATCCCCCTAAAAGTGAGACAGACAATTTATTTTTTGCTTTTTTCAAGATACAAGGTTGGTGTCTTCACAAAAGTTGTATAAAATATTATTTGGAGCAACTTTTCCAAAGATGCCAAGTTTGTAACTCCGTTACGTTTCAAGATACGTTACGTTTTTTACCATCAGCCCCTTGAAAAGGGTTTTTGAGCAATAACTTTCGAAGGATAGATTCTACATTTTTCTAATGTTCTACAAAGTTATAGATAATAGTAAAACACATAACTTTGCCGAACACGACATCCCGCTTATTTCAAAAATAAAATAGTTATAACGGTTTTTGTAGTTTTCTGGGCCATATTTCAAGCATATATAATCTAGCTATAGGCAATTATATGCAAATTTCCTTTTACGCATGTAAATATACAAGTAATTGCCTGTCTTAGAAAGCCAAAACCATCAAACTGTAAGAGACTGTAAGATGGTTTTTGTACAGAAACTTTCAACCATGTATGTTACTTTTATATGGGATTTATTCATATTTTCACCATATTTTTTTGAGAGTTCATTACAGCTTGCATTTTTATTGTAAATGTGAGTGTGTGAATATATAGAAAGGATTGGAATGCATTCTGCAACATTCATGAAGTACGTTACATGAAAACTTACCATCTATTTCTATTTTCTGACTGACAGTGCTGCACGTAGTCCACGAAAAGAACGTATAAAGTGTAACTTTTTTGTCAGATCACGATTAAACAGCACCTTACTGTAAAGTACAATATGATTTATAATTTGCTATAACTATTGTATACATGTACTAGAGGGAGCGTTCACAAAATATGTCACGCGCAAGTTTAGAATTTGAGAAAAAAAATGGCACTTCGTTCGCTCTTTTCGTGGACTACATGCAGCACTGTGAGTTAGTAAGAAAATATAAATAGATGGTAAGTTTTCGTGTAACGTACTTCATGAATGCACCACAATCCATTCTATATATTCACACACACGTACAATAACAATAAAAATGCAAGCTGTCATGAACTGTCAAATAAATATGTTGAAGATATGAATAAATCCCATATAAAAGTAACATACATGGTTGAAAGTTTCTGTACAAAAACCATCTTACAGTTTCTTACAGTTTGATGATTTTGGCTTTCTAAGAGAGGCAATTACTTGTATATTCACATGCTTAAAAGGAAATTTGCATATAATTGCCTATAGCTAGGTTATATATGCTTGAAATATGGCCCAAAAAACTATAAAAACCGTTATAACTAATTTATTTTAGAAATTAGAAGAATATCGAGTTCGGCGAAGTTATGTGTTTTACCATTATCTATAACTTTGTAGAACATCAGAAAAATGTAGAATCAATCATTCGAAAATTATTGCGCAAAAACCCTTTTCAAGGGGCTGATGATAAAAAATGTAACGTATCTTGAAAAGTAACGGAGTAATGTAGAATCAATCATTCGAAAATTATTGCGCAAAAACCCTTTTCAAGGGGCTGATGATAAAAAATGTAACGTATCTTGAAAAGTAACGGAAACTTGGCGTCTTTGACAAAGTTGCTCCAAATAACATTTTCTACAACTTTTGTGAAGACACCAACCTTGTATCTTGAAAAATGCAAAAAATAAATTTTCTATCTCACTTTTAGGGAGATTGATCATTTTTTACAATAGCTCAAAAGAAGCTCCTTATTATAGCGAAAAGCTTTCTCGAAGACACCATGACGCTAAACGTCATAGTTAAAAAGTTATTAATTAAGCGCGCTAAAATGACGAAATCAGCCACTGTGCACCGGAGAGAATTCTTCGGTTGAGCGGTATGTACGAGAGACTCAGTCAAAAAAGAGAAGAAAGGGAACTACGGCGGCGATCGAGTATCAAACGCCCGGTGTTTATGCAACCAGCGTGGCTCACTGAGTCACTTGCGCTGTGCACATTGGGGACTACGAAGGTTGATGAGCCGGGAAACACTCTTTCTTCCTACGGGGTTTCTTATGGGAGTATGAGTGAAAAAAAAGCAAAAAATCTTCCCTCCTTCACTTTCTCACAGAAAACCGCAAACAAAATCATCACCTTCGTAGTCCCCAATTGAAGATCCTATAAGATTTCCGTTGGTAGAACTGAAGAACTCGCTGCTTATTTGGGAAAGGAAATATGTCATCGGTTTGGTCACAAGAAATTAACCGTTTCTTAATCGATTGAAACAAATCACTTTTTATGTAAACAACTATTCTGAATGGTGTTGCGTTTACATACTGACTGGTTGAACTATAGTTATTAAGAAAAATCATGCAAATCAATGAGAAAGGGCAGCAGACTAGTGAAAGCAAATAGTCCAATCTATGGACGAACGAACTCCGACTAGAGTTGGGCCCGTAGCTTAGATAACGAGATAATGTACGAATATGGGAAACAGGCGAAGGCATTTTTAAGACTGCGACACTGGGCGTTCAATTAAGTCGGATAGGGTTACCTAGAGCAAGGAATGATATCTAAACGTTGGAGAAACCAAATTGGTGACCTCGAAACGGGTGGTTCGAGGGAAACTCCCTCGGCTGGCTGGCGGAGCTTTATGATGGTAACGGTTTACGGCGGGAAATTGAGAAGAGAGAAGGTGTTGAATCTGGTTTGTTTACTTAGTCACCGGCAATGAATGGACTGGGACGGTAGGTGCTTTTTCGTTCCGATATAGGGAAGATTTCGACGCGAGTGCAAAGTGCAGTGATAGCAGTCAGTGGCAGCAGCCGCGCAGCTGATCTGTTGGATTTTCCTCTTAGCACCTCGCTACAAGTGTATTCCAGCCCGTTCGATCCAGAGGTTCTTCCTATCGGCTCGTGGGCTTTATGGTGCTTTGGGTCCCGATTGGAGGGCAAGGAAGAGACAAAGTAATAATAAAACATGAAATACGAAGGCGTCAAATGGCTTTATTTCTCACGGTTCGTTTGGTCGTTTTGTTCCTATTTTTGTGCGCTATTGGGAAAGGGCGATTGGCACAGAAAGTGACCGCTAGGCGGAAAAGTGGGGAAAATGTTTTTACGGAGGTTGGAAGCATGAGCTTAATTGTGTTAAATGAACTACTGGCCCCGTAAGTCATGAAAGCTTAACGAGGTCCCTTGGTCTATAGGGGAGACTGAGGAGACTTGATCCCTGGGGAGACTTGTTCCCCCCATAAAAACTCGGAATCAAAAACAGTTTTCTTCTAGCATATTTTTTCCAAAACAACATCTGGACAGACGACAATGTTTTGGCTACAATTGATTTTAATTGCGTATTGCATTATTTTTTAATGGCTGATGGTTTGTTTTCAGTCCTTCAGAAATCTTTTAGGCGATTCCGAAAAATCTCAATAACTTTGTGAAAATTGATCCAAATCGTGTCAAAATTTCACAGCACATAGTATAAATAAAATACTATCAAACGTATTTATCCAAATAAGGTTGTTATATAAATATTTCAATTAATGTACCTTAGTGTATACAACAGTCACATGGGGAGACTTGATCCCTCGAGGATTACACACACATTATACATGTGAAAAATATAATTCTATTTGGAAGCCTCTATTTACTCGGAATTCTAGTATATTCAATGATAAAACGTGTCAGATATTTTTTTTTTTATTACATACCATTAAAAGGGGGATCAAACCTCCCCATTTTCAAAATATGGCATATCCTTAACAATTTAAGAAAATCTTATAATTTCAAATACACCATATTCATCAAAAATGTAAGAAAACTTGAAAAGAAAATGAACAGGAAGCTTCTGGAATTATTTTCCCTTTAAATTAAACATGTGCTCAAAAGGGGATCAATTGTGACCCATTTTTGAAAAATACATCATAAGACATGCCTCCATAAAAACACAGTTTTGAAAACTTTAACAATAATTTAAAGTCCTTCTGTTGTGTATAAACTTGCAATAGATGTTTACCTGCCATTCTGTACGAAAAATGGATCTAGTTTCGTGTTTTTTCTTAATGTTACAGGCAAATTAAGAAAAAGGGATCAAGTCTCCCCAGTCTCCCCTACAGGAAAGCTCTGCCATAGGTTGTGCCATAGGTTTAGCAAATATGTACCTACGACGTTTGATTTAACCCCTTCGGGACGACTTTTTTCACCAACCTCGCCGCTGTAGAACGCGTCAGCGAGGTGCATATGACCCAACCGTCCTGAAAGGGTTAAGCCGCTTGTAACCGAGGAAGAGAACGGTCATTCAGCAAGACCGTGCTAAGAGAAAAACTGCAGGTACTTTAAAATAGGGCACTGTGTAGTTTCGGGTTTCCGATGTTGCGAAGTTTATCGAACATCATCGAAGAGAAAGCCGTAGGAGTCAAAGTATTGGAGTATTGTTAAGAGAGGTAACTGGTGGGGACTTTCCACGATCATCACCACATCCGCGACTGTATTTACCCGAACTGCCTTCAAATAAACACAGTACTCGAAACTTCAAAATTAATTCTGCTCTCACCTCCATTTCCACCTTTTGCGGAAATACGATAAGCTAAAAATCTCAACAAATCAGTTGAATCACTTTTCGCAATTTTCAGCGCCTAATTTTCAAATATTTAACGATATGGTTAAACGACCACGGTTTTCATCAGTCAACGAGCTTGAAACTTTTACTGCAAACCATTTTATTCTAATAAATATCATTTGAAATTAAAAATCCAAAGTTTTACTTTCGGGGTGAAATTGATCAGGTAGTGGAATGTCTTTGTATGTTCTGAAAATATTTTTTCCACCTGAATTATCCACCCCTATGCAAAACTTTTACAACTTAACTAAATTTTTAGTTATTTAAGTTTGAAAGTTTAAAGTAGAAAACGCCTGAAAGTATGCAATTTACATACTAAATAAGTAAATATTTACAGAAAAGTGCAATTTTATGCATAAGTTTGAATATTTATAGAATTCTTGATGACGAAATCGTGTTTAGCGAATACTTGTGCATTACATGTGCGATACTGCCAAGGTAACATAAGCCTAAAAGTGTCTTAAAAGTTCGCCTAACACGCAATTTCGGAAAATTTTGAATTTAATACAGAAATATGTGACTAATTGGCTGTAAAACATGTAAACTCAGCATTCAATAAGCCTTAAGCTAGATGATGGTCATTTTCTACGAATTGTTTCAAGTTTAACCCGTAGACATTACACATTAATAAAAACAAAAAAAAAACCCCCGTAGGCTACGGGGCTTACAACAAAATTTCAAACCGCTGCCAAAGACGAAAACATCAATATTTTTCAATGAAATTTTGAGGTTCACTTCACTATTAGTTGTAGTTTCAGTTATGCTGGGAGCCACAAAAATTGAAGCCACGAGGACAGTTTTATTCCGGTGGACGTCTGGGTCAGGAAGGGTAAAAATTGCATAACCTTCCTTTTAGCAAGGCCCATTAGTTGGAATTCAAATGAATTCATCTGAAAAGTTGTTAGTTATTTAGTTAGTTAGTTAGTTAGTTATGTATTATTGTATATTACGTCAGGCCTGCGGGTTAAGAAGTATATAGGTAGTGTAGAAGTTTTTCCAGGCCTCCAAAATATTTTCAATTTTGAGTCTAATTTCTATGCGGTTGTAAAATATTTCGAGGCACGCAAGAAGTAGTTTTTTCTGTTCTAAGCTAGGTCTTAAGCATATTGAATTAAACTATAAGTAAAACTTGATGGTTACATACTGTTTTCGTTAGAAAAATCATGTTTTCCACGAAAGTAAGACGATTTTACAAGAAATTGCATACTTTTAAGGGGCCATTAGACTGTTTGTCATAATGACAAATCACGGTGCTCCATTTACCGTTATTATAAAATAAAATATACCATCAAAACCTGAAACGCCATTCTCTTTATTTATCTATCCTACACCTCTGGACAAATTTTTAAAATCATCGTTGGGCGATTTTTTGAGTTACGCCCTTTTAAAGGGCCTAACCTCTAAAAAATCGAGTTTTCTATAGAATAACACCACATTTCATAAAAAAAAAATGAATCAAAGGCATCAATAACAGAAAATATCATGAGCAATATTGAAATTTGGTAGTATGCATCCATATGACTATCGGTGGAATGCATTATGTATCAAAATTTGTCATTACGTCAGTATACGGTAGAAGTTCTTAGGGCCTATAGAAAGCAAACATTACATTATTGTAATGAATATGTTAAAATTATATTGTATTGTGATTCTATATGTCAATAGATGGACGTCAGTCATAGCGATAGTATACACATGCATATCAGCACCAACATTTCAAAAGGACGTAACTGAACTTTGAAACAATATCTTTTCCCATAGCTGTAGATCGTATCTCATTTTCCCAGGACACCAACAACCACTATCGGAAAGAATTGCATTTCCTCCGTCCAGTAATGGTTGAGCATTGCAACGAAGAGATAAAGGATTGGTTTTGGCAAGCAGTTTTGAAGCCATTTTGAAATGTTAGCACCGATATATTGAGAGCGTACACTCTCTATATATAGCAAACCTGCTTTAAAAAACAATAGCCAAATATGGGCAACCACAAATTGAACAAAAAGAAATATGTGTGCCAATGTGTGCCAAACGGCTTAAGTTAAAAGTATAGTAAACCAAAACATTGAAAGGCCAAAAGACAAAAAGTCGAAACAGGCTTCAAATAATCACACATAAAAGGCTGCATGAAAATCCTTTCTTTTTTAAATATGTAGGTAAGACCTTTTGTATAGTAGGGACCTATTATACATTACAAGAAAAATTATCGAGCAAAGTTAAGCAAACATGTAAATAGATATGCGCGGTTACATTTAATCGTTTCGGTGTCTTCTGCGCGGTCAATCCTTAGCTATTTTCCGCACATATTGTAGAAGACACGAACACGATATGATGTACTGGCGACGATTTATTAGCGATGTTGAACATTTTTGTGCGATAATCTACGGCGAAACGCGCAATATTGTCTTTGATTTTTTTTGCATTTCTACGTTTTGTTTTCTCAGCCTCAGCATTTCAAAAGCGCGTAACTGCTTTCCAAAATAACACCTTTTTTTTCAAAGCTGTGACGTGACACTTCTAGGCAAGAAGAATGCTCCTCTTTCGATGGCTTACATTAGAGGGGTGACATGCAATCTACATCCATAGAAGAGCCGTATCATCAACCAGTTACGCCCTTCTGAAATTCTGAAGCTGAGAAGATAAATCATACAAATCTGGAGCAACATTTGAAAAGGGCATACAAGCATTGGTAAACAATGACTTCACACGTTGCTCCTGAGCCCCCGTCAACTTATTCACACAAACTAAGACCGTTTTCAGATAGAGCAAACATCGGTCTTTCGGATAACGGTGTTCATTTGCGTGAGTGGGCTGCTGTTAGGCCCTTGCAGCGATTTCGAAAAAAAGGCACAAAACCTGTTGGGCCTTTTTCAAATGTTGCTACAGAAATTAAATAAAATATAAAGGACAATAGGTCGAAGAAAAGTTAAACTAGTAGGGGCAAAAGGTCTTACCTACATATTTTCAAAGAAGAAAGAATTTTCATCCAGAATATTATGTTTGATTATTTCTGGAGCAACATTTGAAAAGGGCATACAAGCATTGGTAAACAATGACTTCACACGTCTCTCCTGAGCCCCCATCAGCTTATTCACAAAAACTAAGGCCGTTGTCAGATGGAGCAAACATAGATCTTTCGAATAACGGTGTTTATTTGCGTGGGCGGGCTGCTGTTATGCCCTACGGAGCGTTTTCGAAAAAAGACACAAGACCTCTCGGGCCCTTTTCAAATGTTGCTCCAGATTTGTTGCCTGTTCCGACTTTTTGTCTTTTGGCCTTTCGATATTTTGAATTTCTATTCTTATAACTTAAGATATGTGGCACACAGACATATTTGTTTTTGTCTAATTTGTGGTTAAATATTATTGACAAATTTTGACTTTGGAGGCGAATGAATTAAAATTAATAAATTTAAAGCCTCAAAAAAAAAAAAAATTGACTATTGTTTTTAAGGCAGATTTGCTGTATGGCTCTTAATATATCGCTGCTAACATTGCGAAATGGCAAAAATGCCTGCCGAAACCAAACCTTTATCTCTCCGATGCAATGTACAACCACTACTGGACGGAGGAAATGCAATTCTCTCCGATATAGGTTGTTGGTGTCCTGGGAAAGATGAGATTCGATCTACAGCTATGAGAGAAGATATTGTGTTGAAGATCAGTTACGTCCTTTTGAAATGTTGGTGCTGAGCATGTGCATACTATCGCCTTGACGGAGAGTAATGTGAACATCTATTGACATATGGAGTCACAATACTTTTAATTGAATTTGTTACACCAATGTAATGTTTGCTTTCTATAGGCCCTAAGAACTTCTCCGTATATTGACGTAATGACAAATTTTGATACAAAATGCATTCCACCGATAGTCATATGGATGCATATTATCAAATTTCAATATTGTTCATGATAATTTCTGTTATTGATGACTTTAATTCATGATTCTGTTATGAAATATGGTGTTATTCTATAGAAAACTCGATTTTTTAGGGGTTAGGCCCTTTAAAAGGGCGTAACTCAAAAATACGCCCAACAATGATTTTAAAAATTTGTTCAGAGGTGTAGGATAGATAAATAAAGAGAATGGCGTTTCAGGTTTTGATGGTATATTTTATTTTATAATAACGGTGAATGGAGCACCGTGCAAATATTTGCCATTGAAGTCCGACATTCGTCCAAGGTTGCTATGATTCACATTGTGTTGGTCATTTGTCGGGCTTGTTTGGACAAATATTTGCCATGTCTAATGGGACCATTAGGCGATTAATGCGGTACCTTTTGTGAAACATTAAACGCCTAAAAGTAGGCCCAAAGTCCATTTGGGCAGTGGTCGGTATTTTGGGCATTCTTCGCTATAACTCAGTCAATTCCAAACCAATTGACTTGAAATTTTGTACACGGCTAGATACTATACGTATATCATCGTGTTCCAAAAATTCTATAAATTGGTTCAGAGTTGGGTGAGTTATAGCAGAAAAGTGCCCAAAATAGTACCCCTGCCGAGGTGGTTTCACTTCCCTATCACCGAAATGACGAAGGAAATTGTTTTGAAACAGGACGAAAATATAACATTGAAATAAGAATATAAATCCAAGCCAAAGAAAATATCAAAATTGAGGATTAAAATACGATAACTAAAACCTAAAGTCAAACAGTTGAAAACACGTTTGAAAGCTTGTTCCACGGGTCTGATAGATCCTGTTTTAGTAGAGCTGTAGCAAAATAAAACAACTGCGCGGTGAAAGGTACTCCGAGGAAATGAAAAAATATGACAATTATTTTACACTAATGTTCTGGAAACGCCTACAAACAAATGCGAAAATATTTTACTCTATCCTCAATCAATACTATAAAAAATTGCTTTCTAGATTAGATATAGAAGGTTAATCCACCATCATTCTGGAATTTTTGAAGCTTAAGGCCACTGCATTACCATGAGATGGACGAGTTCCCATATTTTACCGTATTTTTACATGAGATGTTTATGTCGCAATGCATCACTAATGTAGCAAATATCAAAACAGATTATTTGACTGGATTCTCCAAAAAACATTAGTAATTGGAAGTTTGGTGTTAAGCAAATCTGAGAAAAAAATCTTCATCCAACTCAAGCCGAATCCAAATATGTTTTGGTTAAACAAGTCGTCAAACTTGTACCTGATGCCGGTTCAATACCTAAACTTATTGTTTGTGACCAAAGCTCGTTAAACCGATCTCTTTTTAAATCGCCAATTATGGTAAATTTTAAATGCGTCAGTGTAAAGGAACAAGTAATTGTTCTATTTTCCAGAAGTACCATTTATATTCCTCCAAAATAACCAAAATATCATTGAAATTGAAATATGTTTTTCAAATTCTAATAATTTCGAAGCAGTTGCTGAGGCCGGAACAAATCTCATTTTCTTTTTTTGTCACAGTGCTCGTTGACTCGTCAAGGGGGGGGGGGGGGGGGGGATGACAAACAATAAACGTATTTGAGCATGAGCATGAGCATTGTTGACCGTACACTTCGTGGTTGCTACTCCGTGATTGACCTGAGCTAGCGAAATTTCACAGAGAACTACTAGGCTTGTGGCTTGGGATTTGCCACCATTCTCAATGTAGGTACACGTTTCGAGAGTTCAAACTTTATTGGGTCAATAACGGCGCTGGCCACGTCCTTACGGTCTACCAAGGAAGGGAAGGAATGTTAGTTCGACAACCGTTGCTACTAGATGTTGTATGTGCTACTGGACCCTCCACAGTTGTCACGGGAAGAAGGTTTTGTTAGTAGAGAGGGATTGATGGTTGCATAGATCAAGGATCTTTCATTGATTTTGATCACCGCTTACTTTATTTGTTGGTTTTAATTGGTTTTAATTAAGAGCACCGCCGTGGAAGACGAACGGACGGCGGAATTTTTCTGATGATGATCGAAAAAATAAAAAAGTAGGTTGAAACGTTAAATGGTTTTTTAAATGATATTTAACATCACCGAGAAAAACCAATTAAAACCAACAAAAAAAAAATTGATCAAGGATACACTTTGGTAAGCGATGCGATCCATGCAACCGTACAGTATACACACAAATGTGTCACCTCAGAATTTGGAAGAATGGTGAGACCATGAAAATTTATGTATTGAGAAAGATTTTGCGTCACCTCGCAGTTGGAGAATTTAATTAAAGTAAAGCAAAATTAATGAAAAATTTGGCCGGTACTTGAAGTGACGAACTTTGCAGTTCTTGTTGAGTAAATATAAAAATATACATTTACTGCGTTTTTTCAAAGAAAAACAAGGATCAAGCTCACCGATCATCAATCATTCACTCGAGCACCCGTCGACCTATCGCTAAAAAACAATACAATATACTCGCATGCACTGCACAGAAAGGCGCAAACACCGGCGACATCCGTCTCCTCCACGATGTCTAACGTCGCCTTAGTGGAACCAAGATGAATGCTACGATGACCGGGAAAGGCACGTCTGGACAGTTACTGACCAACCCGGCTGACCAGTTGAAACGCTGGTTCGAGCACTTGGGAAACCTTTTTCATGTGTCGGCTACGCCATCAACACCTCAGCATGATCCTCCAAGGGTTCGACGCATTACCCGTGTCAACACCGAAGCTCCATCAGTGCTGGAGATAGAAACAGCCATCCGTGGCATGAAATCGAACAGGGCCCCAGGAGTCGATCGCATATCAGCTGACTGAGATGCTCAAAGCTGACCCCGTAGTATCCGCACAACTACTGCAACAATAATTCTGCAACATAGGCGAAACCGCGACATTTCCGGCCGACTGGATGCAAGGCGTTTTAGTAAAGGTACCTACCCAAAAAGGGTGACACGACTGTATGCGATAATTGGCGGGGCATCATGTTACTATGTATCGTTCTCAAAGCCCTCTGCAAAGTGATTTTAAACTGGATACAGGAGGAGATTGACGCAACTCTCCGACGGCTGCAAGCAGGATTCCGTGGTCCGGACGATCCTGTGTGGACCATATTGTCACGCTCCGTATTATCCTGGAGCAAATCAATGAATTCCAAGAGTCTTTTTACCTGGTGTTCATTGATTACGAAAAAGCTTTCGACCGCCTCAATTACGGAAACATGTGGGAAGCCCTATGTGTAAGGGTCTCCCTGAGAAAATCATCGGCCTCATTGGTACACAGAACAGGGCATTTTCGTGCAGAGTACTGCACACCGATGTTTTGTCCGATCCCATCCGGGTCGTTGCTGGAAAGAGGCAAGGATTTATTCAGAGCAAAAGCGGATTACAAAATGATAACAAGTTCTGTTACCTCGTTATCATTCGTTTGATAATTGGGTTTGTTATTATTTTGGTTGAATTATGAGCCAATATAACAAAAATGATAACTAAAGTTCACTCCTCGAATTCCAAATTGATAAGACGTTAAGTTATAATTGAGTTCAAGTTGATAACTAACTGTGTTATACAATATTATGTTCAACATTAGATAGTTATCAATATGAAAAGAGACAGCTAATTGATAACAGATTTTGTTATCAATTTGTTGTCATTCAAAGCTATTTTATCGCCCAACATAGCAAAAATCTACTTTACCGACATCGTCAGCAATTGAACAAAGTTTCTTATAATTTACAACCCATGTTTTTAATTATTGAGTCCAGCGGGTCTCGAACCCTGATCGAGCGATTGCCGATCGTAGCCCATAGTCCCTATACCAATGGGACTTAGTGAGAGGGATAGTGATTTAAGGCTATGGTTTCATACTGCAGTCGCATTGAAGGTGGAAAGTGGAATCTATTTTTAGATTCGAGTTCCATCAGACTTTCAGTTTTGGGGAAGCTTTGAAATATGCGCTTGGAAGCTGATAGCATATTTTGTTATCATTTAAAATTTTTATGTTATCGCGATAGACCAAAACTATCGATAACTAAATTTGTTATCATTTGATTATCATCCATAGGAAGAGATGATAACATAAATAACAAAATGATAACAACGATTACACAGTTTATTATCAAAGTGATATCACTTTGTTATCCGGCTTTGCTCGAGTACTATCACCGCTAATGTTCCTCATCGTTATCGACGAGATTCTGGTAAGTGCGATTGACCGTGAATCAAATCGTGGATTGCTGTGGCAGCCCATTACCATGGAGCACGTCTAATTGGCTAATGACGTTGCTTTCCTAGCTTAACGGCGCTCTGATATGCAGAGCAAGCTCGATGATCTTGCCAATCGCTCCTCAGCGGCAGGTCTTAACGTCAACGTCAACAAGACCAAATCGTTGGATGTAAACACGGTCACCCCTTCCAGCTTTACGGTAGCTAGGCAATCAGTGGAGAATGTTGAAAGCTTTCAATATCTTGGCGGCCGATGGCGGCACCAAGATAGATGCACTGACCAAGAAGGCGAGGGCTGCTTTTGCGAGTTTAAGAAATCTATGGAAAACAACCACACGCTAAAACTGCTCAGCACTAGAATGTGTAAGACCTACTCATAAGTGCATCCAGGCCACACAAAAATGTGTGACAGTTACACATTCTCAAAAAACAGCTCGTACACTCGTCTAGATGTGAAATGTTGATTTTTTTCTGTTTTACAAGGTCACTAGTAATCCTAGCTAGATTGTTGTACAATTTTTTTTGCGAATTTAACGATTTTGCGAACACTGGAGCTGATTTTGTAAATGTGCAAGGGTTACACATTTTTGGTGTAGTCTGGAAATTATGCACTTTAGTGCTGAGCGGCGTTAGCGTGCAGATCAGTCGACGCACCAAAATCCGAGTTTTTAACTCGAACGTGACATCTGTGCTGCTATACGGCAGTGAAACCTGGTGTGTATCAGTGGAGAACACACAACGGCTGCATGCATGGCTGCAGGTCTTCATCAATAGATGTCTGCGGTATATAATTCGTGCTTGATGGCCTCACAATTGGATTTCCAAAGTGGAGCTCCATCGTCGATGTCATCAAAAGCCGATAGCGAACCGATGCATCGATCTTGGTGCGCCATTTGGCTACCAAGATATTGGAAGCTTTCAACATTCACCACTGCTTGCCCAGCTACCGTAAAGCTGGTAGGGTTGGCCGTGTTAATATTCAACGATTTGGTCTTATTGACTTTGATGGTAAGAACTGCCGCTGAGGAGCGAATGGCAAGATCATCGAGCTTGATCTGCATATCAGAGCGTCGCGACGCGTCGTTGAGCTTGGAGAGCAACATCATCAGCCAATTCGAAGTTATTTAGGTACTCCATCGTAATGGTGTTCGCGACTGATCCGGTTGGCACAAGAAAGCTTGGAGTGTAGAGAGCACGATGGTTTGGCCAGATGGAGCGTGGCTTGGCAGGATGTTAACTCCGAAACCTTCGATATTCCCTCTAGATTACCACAGGGTAGCCATCTCGGTCCGCTTATTTTTGTTATATTCGTCAACAACATCTGTAGCCTTCTTCGCTGTGACTGTTTGATGTATGCGGATGACCTAAAAATCTTCCGTACTATTTTGTCACCATTGGATTGTTGTGCTCTCCAGGAAGATCTGAGCGCTATATTTAATTGGTGTGAACGAAATGGTATGCAGGTGAATATCTCGAAATGTAAGGTGATATCCATCACTTGACAACAGTCTTCGACTGCCTTCTCGTACAAATGGGATCCGAAATCCTGAAACGAGTCGATAAAATCGGGTATTGATTGACTCAAAAGCCAAGTTCAATAAACATATTTCAACCGTGATCGCTAAAGCAACTTCTCTACATGGGTTCATCCAGCGCAACACAGCAGCCTTCGAAGACGTGTATGCATTGAAAACTCTTTACTGTTCAATAGTGCGTAGTACACTGGAATACGCGGATCAGGTTTGGGTGCCGTATCACAACGAACAGATAAACCGAATTGAAAACAATCAGAGATCATTTTTAAGATTTTTAACTGAACTACCTGCCTATGAAAATCGCTGTAGACTGATCAACCTGGAAATTTTAGCTAACCGCAGAAAAAAATACGTAGACTGTTTATCTTTGACTTAATTGTTAACCGTATTGACTGTAATTAAAAATCTATGTTTTTATGCTCCTGGGCGTTCTCTCAGTAATCGTTCATTTTCGTGGATTCCTGCTCATCGCACGAACTATGCGACACTAGTTGTAGATTATTTAACGAAGTTGTTTGTACACTCCCGTTCAAAAGTTTGGGGTCACCCCCTCAAAAACATGTCTTTTTTTTAGGCCCATATATCCGCCAATTTGCGTCCGATTTCAAAACCCTAGGTTTCATTCAAAAGATAATAAGTCAAAGAAACTTTGAACATGATCTAAAAAAAAAAATTTTTTTTAAATTTTGTATGTAAGCTTAACCCAAAGTTGCCAAATTTTCTAAAAAAAACGAATATAAACTTACGGCAGTGTCGCTGGAAGTTGGGTCGACCAAATTTTAAGATAAGACCGGTAATATGACCCATTTTCTATTAGCTTTTAACTGCTTTTTACAGAACTTAGGTAAAAAATCTAGGAAAAAAGTTATTAAGTAAATTAATCCTTGATGTCATCGTCCAAAAGTTTGGGGTCACCCCTCAAAATGCTGTATCGGCCAAAAGTTTGGGGTCACTATCGTAAAACATGGAAAAGTGATTTGTTGATATCTTTGTCATCTTTCATTCAATTTTAATTCTTCTTGGCTTATTTGAAACAAAATGAATGATACTTACTGCATAGACATTGAACCACACATATTTGTTGAAATTTACATACTAAAACTTAACGTAAAGTTGCCTCATTTTTTTAAGGGTGGTAAAATGTGCTAACTTTACATATCATTTTTATATATAAAAATCGTTAAATACGTTAAGTAGAAGACATCAAACGTAAATTTAGTTAATTATCTTTGAAATGAGCCAAAAATAATTAAAATTGAACTATAGATGACGAAGATATCACCAAATCACTTTTCCATGTTTTACAACAGTGACCCCAAACTTTTGGCCGATACATCATATTGAGGGGTGACCCCAAACTTTTGGTCGATAACATCAAGGATTAATTTACTTAATAACTTTTTTTCTAGATTTTCTGTAAAAAGCAGTTGAAAGCTAATAGAAAATGGGTCATATTACCGCTCTCATCTTAAAATTCGGTCGACCCAACTTCCAGCGACACTGCCGAAAGTTTATATTCATTTTTTAGAAAAGTTGGCAACTTTAGATTAAGTTTACATACAATTTTTTTTCAAAAAGTTTCTTTTAAATCATGTTCAAAGTTTCTTTGACTTATTATCTTTTGAATGAAACCTAAGGTTTTGAAATCGGACGCAAATTGGCGGAGATATGGACCTAAAAAAATGACATGTTTTTGAGGGGGTGACCCCAAACTTTTGAACGGGAGTGTATGTCACGAATAGGCTTGGGAACGGGCCTACGGATCTACAGCATTCTTTCAGGGTTTCATTCGTGCAGGGCTTCGACGTGCTCGTAGGTACGAAAAAAAGAATTGGGAAAATCGACCGGGAACGCACCGTAACCAAGAAAGTTGGAAATTTCTTTTTACGGGGCATTTTTCTACAGAGCTGTACCTATGTCAAATGAATCTTAAGGCGCCTACTCGCTTAAGTTTTTGGATAACATAGAACACCTTCGGAAATTAGTTCGCTATAGAACCATGGTAGTGGTATAGTTTTTAAGACCTTTACTTGAGAAACTTTTTGGTTACTCTAGAACATCTTTGGAAATCAGATCTTCACAGAACCATACTCTACCTTTAGGAAAACCCCATTTAACTAATCTTAGCCCATCATGCACTAACACCAGTCTATCCCTTCCACCTAACTCCCCACATCCTTTGTAAACTCTACAGCTTTCTTACATGGCCACCGCCCTACAATCGCCTTGAACCATTTAGGATCCCCTTTTTCCAACCCTTCCAAAACTCCGGAAACTCTTCCCCAGACATCCCCTTTCATCCTTTAAGTAAGAGTTCCCTTCTGGACACTTAGTGCGCGAAAAAGCTGAAAACCCGTGTTAGTTCACGAAAAAGCACAAAAAAGCAATTTTGAAATAGCACGAAATCCTATTCAACATATTTCTGGTGCTAGTACAGTACCGGATTGCACGGTCTTAGATTAAGTCCCTTAACATGCTTCAACCAATCAGAGTAAGAAAACAATTAAACTTCATTTCTGTTAGTCTAACGGATTAAACAAATCGGCGAAGAGCAGCTACAACAGCAATTTCACTTCCATACTGCACCAGCTTGCAGTCTAAGATATCTGCATCCCTGTGTGATGCGCATTCCAGGGTCATAAAAACCATTTAACACATTCTGCGCTTCTGCGCCCGCCGAGCTCATCGGGAATCTTCGCTCCGGAATGAATGCATCTCATGACTCGGTTTTATTGGCAAGATTGTAGTTAATTTAAGACACAAAATAAGGCACAACACGAGGAATGTATCGCCGCGAAAAAATTGTACATCAAAACACAATCCCATAAAACTCCGGTTAATAAACATTATTACTGCATGCGCTCAGGTGGATACCTACCTATTCGGTCGGGCACGTACAATAGGTGTTGGTGGCGAGTGTGCGGGGGTGGTGGTTAGGAGTATGCGCTCAAATCGAATTCAACGACAGAAAACAAAAAGATTGATCAATTCCCGTTTGGACAAAGGAGATCTTGCTTTCGTTTGACGATAGTCGGAACTGTCACTCACGCTGTGCTCTATAACGCATCATCGATTCAAAACTTTCTGCATGAATTGCCTCCAACTGTGGTTTTAACTGACAACAACCATTGTATTACAGCAGAAAATATGCACATGACGAAAGACGGCGCAATTTTTGTTCGCAAGCCTTTGGCAGTTGCGTGAAACTTCCGCATAACATTTTGTTCCCAGTAATATAACCACAGACAAACAGACGTAAAACTTCGAACATTTTTCGATTCAAATCATAGTCACGGAAACATATTCGCCCAATGCTAAAATTACTAAGTTTGGCCGACCATCAACTAGGTGGCGGTAGTGAGCAAACGTCAAACTCGAACAAAAACGATGTGAGCGCCACAGGTGGGTAGTTGGCCAACTATCAAATTTTGAAAAAGATCGTTAAATCGAAGTACGATGGGAATTATCAGAGTGTTACGTCTGTTTGTCTGTGATATAACCTTAATTGGTGCCCTTTCTTCCCAATTCACTAACGTTAGTTGTCTCGATGGCTAAGCGAGAATTGTTCAAGGTAAAAGACAACGTTGAATCGATTTTTTCTCCTTTTTCCTAGTGTAACGTTCCAACTAGGACAAAGCCTGTTTTCAACTGCGTTCTGTGAAAATTAAGTTGTTAACATAGAGCTTCATACTATTATGTACTGTTGATACACCGCTTTTCTCAGGAGTAAAACAGTTAGGGTAATACAACGATCGCAACCAAATGGACGAGCTCGCGTTCATTTTCGCCTAACAACAGAAACGACAACGCACTCACAACCGAATGTCTGCCGCCGCCACGCCGCCCGATCATCGTCCCGGCGCTCCGTGTTGAAGATGATGAGTTGGGGGAGTGCCAATTGGCTGCGGTGCCGAACGGGACACAACAAATGCAGATCGGACACTTGGCACACGAGAGGGCACTAAAAGTGAATGTCCACCCGGTCGCGTAGACCGTAAATTCAGCGCTCTCGTACCTAACCTACCTGTTCGTTGAAAACGACCGAAGAAGAGTCCCCAGCGAAAGGCAAACGACCGTTCGACCGACCGCCCGACCGACCGGGGACTTTATCGGATGGTCGCGCGGAGATTCAGCAACAGCATGTTAATTGGCCTGAATTCCCGTGAAGATGCGCCAGCATCGCCGCCCGTCACCCTCACCGTCGTGTCGTCACAATCGCCCTGGTTCACCGTTTTTAATGGAGGCTGTGCCCAAGCAACCGGGGCAGAGAGAAATTGCGACTCACTCTGACTGGCTGGATGATGAAGTCATCCCATTTCAGCGCTGTGACGATCGATGGACAGCCCAACGAACGAAGCCGTTACGAGGGGAAAGGATTTGGGGGTTGTCGTTTTGAACCTTCCTCGCACTCGTTGTTGTTGGTGGTCAGTTTGAATGGGGTTGACTGTTGAGCTGCGATGATGGGGGTACTTTTTCCACCTATATGTATGAGAGAAGGGAGTAAAATGTTCTATACGAACCCATATAAAAGAAAAGGTAAACGCGCTGGTATTCCGTCAAACCATGCTGAGGATGATGGGATCGATTCCTGGTCATTCCAGAAACTATTCGTAAATGAAATCTACGTTGGGTTCAACGTAGAGTGCAGCGAGCTCATGGTTCATCCTTCGCCGCCACACACCGTTCTCCTGCACGTCGCCGAAGATCGTCCTTAGCACGCGTCGCTCGAAAACTCCGAGTGCTTGAAGGTCCTTCTTGAGCATCGTCCATGTCTCGTGTCCATGGAGGACCACCGGTCTTATTAGCGTTTTGTAAATGGTAGGGAATCGCGCCACTTGGGCGGTGGCTTCTATATTCGTCTGTTTTCTACTATAACTCAGTCAAATTTGAACCAATTGACACAACTTTTGGAATGTGGTGAGATAGGTATAGCATCTACCCGTGTACAACATTTCAAGTCAATTGGTTCAAAATTGACTGAGTTATAGTGGAAAACAGACGAATATAGAAGCCACCGCCCAAGTGGCGCGTTACCATTTGGTGCGGGGGTGAATCTTTTTTGACCGCAGTTTCTTCTGGAGCCCGTAGTAGGCACGACTTCCACTGATGATGCGAATTCGTGTTTCACGGCTCACGTTATTGTCAGTCTTTAGCAAGGAACCGAAGTAGGCGAGATCTTCTACCACCTTGAAAGTATCCCTGTATATCGTAACACTGCTGCCAAACCTTGTCCTGTCTCCAGGCCCGGATTTAAGGGGGGGCAAAGGGGGCAAGTGCCCCGGGCCCCCCGATAAAGGGGGCCCCCAAGAATCCGAAATACAATTTATATTTTTCAATGAAACCATATGAAATTCACAAACAGAGCCTCTATAGCCACAGCTGTTAAGGCGTGGATATTCAGCATGACCATACTAAGGGTGACGCGTTCAATTCCCGGTCGGTCCAGAAACCTTTCGTAAAGGAAAATCCTTGACTTCCTCAGGAAAAGAGTGTCTTCGTGCCTCCCACACGATATACACATATGAAATGGTCATTGACAAAGAAAACTCTTTGTTAATAACAGTTCCACAGTAACTGTGGAAGTGCTCATGAAACACTAAGGTGAGAAGCAGTGTCCCAGTGGAGACGTCACACAAGAAAAAGAATTTATAATTGGGTTCCTAAAGGTATCTAAATTATTTCTGGCCATTTATCTGGATTTTCTCTGAAGAATAATTCAAAATCAAAAGTTTCATAATTTTTGGTGCAGTATTTAAAAATACGCGATTTTCTCTAAAAACCCTTGAAAGTTCTTATCAAATGGAAACACTTTTCCGTGACTTCAAGTTGCTACAAAAAGTGTCTTTAAGCAGAGTACATGAAAGATTAAGCTTTTGAGAGTATCTTTAAGAGTAATTGTACATCAATATAAATTTCAATAATTTCACAAATTTATCAATTATTTCACAATGATTATGCATTCGTCTGTTGATTATGGTTATATTCTGAAAACAAATGCCTAATACTCATTTGTATCAGTTCGTTGTTATCATGAGAAAAAGAAGATAATGAATTCTGGAAATGTTTGGGAGTTAAGGCTAGTTTTAAAAACCGAGTGTCCTCCGAACAGTAGCTTTCCTTATCTGTTTGATGGATTTTTCTGAAGATATTAAGATTTATTGCTACAGTTGCTCCCAAGAGACTAATCTTTGTATAATCTGAATCTTGAAATACTCGTCGATCTCGTGCAATCTCAAATAAAGTTGCTCCATGTTTTAGTAGATTTTTAACTGAACGCTAAGTTTTTAAACTTGCATAAATGTTTTCAATTCGGATGAAAGTTAAAAATATCTGAACAAGATGTCATTTACGCTAGCATTTTGTCATTTGAGCCAAATATCAAATGGAATGTTCGAATAGTTTTCTATTTGTTGGAGCTTTAGAGAAGTTCAGAAATCAGAAGTTTTCAATATTAGGCCTAAAACAGTAAACATTAAAAATATAATAATACATAGGATTAAGAAAAAAAGACGTAATTGTATGGTTCTTTTTTTTTTCGAAACTTTGATTCTGGGGGCCCACTTTATAGGATTTGCCCCGGGCCCCCCGAGGCCTAAATCCGGCACTGCCTGTCTCGCTCAGTTTCACCTACCAGCGTGTACTTTGTTTTAGGTTCTTACTCAAAAGAGAGTCAATTGCTTCTATGCGTGGAGTGACGGTTTCTCTTCAAAAGCGCACTCCATACCCACTTCCCCCTAAACCTCTAAGCACGTTATCATCGTTTGATCTCGGAAGCAAATGGAGTCTGTCAATTCATGGCCTCGGTGGTCGCCGGAGAGCGGTCGCTAATCAAATTAAGTATTGCGCATCTCACACGTTCAGGTCAGAAAAGGTACAAACGGAGGGCGGATGAGAGGACGGGGGTGTTCACAAGCAGGGATGAGACCGTTGAAAAGTCGGAGCATGAGTGTTCGGATTGCCGCTTTTTTGCGATAAGGAGGCGAAATAATTGGTTATAATCAACAACCTGTTTTGGTGATGCGCGAATTGGACGAGTTGATTGATCGCATTGACGAAGCGAACCGTTCGAGTGGATGTGACGATAGTTCCAATTCTATTTTCTTGTAATTAGGTAGGTATAAAACATTGTTTGATATGACGCAGTTTTCAGGGGTTTGATATCTAAGGAAATGAACTGTATCCAGCAAATTAACAAAACAAAAATCACTGTCACTATTGCCCTTTTTGTGACTGTGACCAATATTTAATCTTCATAGCATTGTGTATGTCGGCTACGTGCAAAATATTGAAGGAATCCCTGAACGAAACCAGAAAAATTCTCGAATCCTGGGAGATGATCTCTGATGGAACCTTGCAAAGTAACCTTCAAGATTCCAGAAGGAACCCCGGGAAAACCGCCAAAGTAAAATCAAAAGAAGTCAATGAAATAATGCTGGAAGGAATCAATACAGGAAAAGCATTCCCTGATCGATTGCCGGAAAATATTCCTGAAGGAATCGAAAGAGGAATCAATGAAAGAATCTTGAGAGGAGTTATAAGCTAGCGTAAAAAAATATGGAGAAATCCTTCATTATATCGTATGCATGAGGAATCCCTGAAAAAAAAAACAGTGTGGAACTGCCGAAGAAACCCCTGGAAAAATGCCGGAAAAAACAGTGAAAGAATCCCGAAATTTCTCTGGAGGAATCCTTGACAGACACTAAGGAGAATTTTCTAAAGAAATCCCGGGAAAAATCCGTTAATCCTTTTAAGACTGCAAGCCAGACCAAAGCCAGATAAATGAATGTACGAATCTCGGATGAAATTGCGGAAGAAATCCCAAAAGGAATCCTTGAAAAAAGGAGAAATCACTGACATAATCTCGAGAAGAGTCCCTTTGGGAATACTTGGAGGTACCCTTAAAAGAATATCGGGACATTCCTGAAGGCATCCTTGAAGGAATTATCCATTTTAGGAAACCACAACATTGATGATGATGGTATTGATATTCACATGTTAGGACGCCAACTCCTGTAAAATTTGCATTCATAAAACCAGCTCGTAAAATGGTCTATACTTGAGAGAGTCTCAAGTGGGATACCGGAAGAAATTCCAGAAAAAAATCCTGGGACGAATCCCTACAGGGTTCTCGGGAGGAATCGCTGAATATTTTTATTTTCATCAATAATTTCCTCCGGGATGTCCTGGTATGTAGATCAAGATATCCTCATATCACTACTATACATACTTACCTTACTGATCAGGCTAAGCCCGGGGCTGGCCTCTGCTGTACATAGTAGCAGTCTCCATTCAACTCGGTCCATGGTTGTTTGTCTCCAGTTCCGCACTCTGCGTAGGGTCCGCAGATCGTCCTCCACTTTGTCGACCCACCTAGCTCGCTGCGCACCACGTCTTCTTATACCGGTCGAATGATTCTCGAGAACCATTTTAGTCCGTAATCTGCCATAACTGTTCTCGATCGATTGTATCATACGCCGATTTGAAATCGATCAACAAGTGATGCGTGGACACGTTGTATTCACGGCATTTCTGCAATACCTGGCGGATGGCGAACATCTGGTTCGTTGTAGCGCGTTCACCCATAAATCCAGCCTAATAAGGAGTGTATCGGAAAGTAGTTGAAAATGTTCAGGATGCTCTATCTCGAAGCTGGGTTGGTCTTTTCATTTCGGTTCTTCTATGAAATCTTCACAATATAGTTAAGTTTAGATCAGCATGGAAACATTTGGAAAATGTTTAGTATTATTGAAAATATAGTTTAATGAATACACCTCACAAAATAAAAATCTGCACAAAATGCAATTTTGTTAAGATTGTTCAACATTTCAAAAATCTGTAACGAATAAAATTTGTACGATAAAAAATCTGGAAAATAGTGATGCTTGTTAACAGTTATGTACACATAACATATCATTCAACACCGACTTTCAAAATTCATATTTTCGATAGAAAAATCTGCTATATCTAAAAAAAGGTCCACTCCAAAAAACGTCTACCGTCAAGGCACCATTCACCGTGGATCTAAGACGATTCGGGGCAAATAATGGCTGTCATTTGACACAAGTCTTATAAACATTGTTGATGCCGCTTTTAATTGCCTTCATTATAGGTTAAAATTAAAGCAATATCCACAGAAGTAGAAAATTTTTCACAAAATTTGGTGATATAGTACAATTAGTAAAGGGTAGTAGGGTCGCCTAATTCCGTGGTAGGTCACCATTCACCGTGGTAGTAGGGACCCATTCACCGTGTATGGGAAATTTTATTCTACTTTGTTTAAAAATGATCAAAACAACCCAGCCAAGGGAATTTTCTTCGTTTAAATTCATTTCAAGTAATAATTTGCAAGTTTTTATTAGAAAAACGATTGTTCAAATTTTCGATTTTTTCTAGATATATGGGACAATATGGGGCACGGTGAATGGAGACCATTGACTTTTAGGGTACCCGTTCACCGTGTCTTTTTGTTTCAATTAAAAAGTACGAGTAATCATACTTTCTTGTTAAACTTACTTCGGTAATGCAAAATACATACCTAATATGTGAATTTAATTGTTTCTTGGTGGAATAAAAACGTTACTACATTTAGTATATCGCTTAAATCACCTTAGCGCAGTTTTCGTTTTTTCACTATGAATGCAGTGAACGAGCAGAAACCCGCTTCATGTAAACACACTTTAGTGTCAAAATGATACTTTTAAATGTTTCTAATGAGCGTTTTGGCATGGTAACAATACATTAGTGTTGTATTGGTGAAATTGAATGGAAATTGTCATATCATTCAATCATAATATGGAAATAATGAAAAAAATATTCGAAGGCACACGGTGAATGGAGCCCCCACGGTGAATGGCGCCTTGACGGTATTTTTTTTGCTAAAACTTTGAAGTTCTGCTTCTAATATCTTGAAAGGTTATAAATTTCTATTTTTTGCTCTAACTTACTCGTACATAAATTCAAAAACATACCCTAATTAAAAAAAATGCGAATTTTTCATTTTATGTATTTTTTATTTGCGTAAACATGATTTGGAGGAGCATAGAAAAAAGGGGTTCCCAAAAAATGGCCTTTTTTCATTTTTAAGAATTGCGCTTAAATTCAGTGGAGATTTTTCTTGAAAAAAATAATTTGCCTATATCATGGGGATTCTGGAGCACATTATATTTGCACAAATAAGTTGACAATTTTCGAACATTATCGAACTTTTTTCGCAATTTCAATTTTTTAGAAGGTGTGCAAAAATTTAAAAACATGCGTCCAGTAATCTAGGTTAAAAACCTAGTTAAAAGAACATTTTAAGATAATGTTAAAACCTATTTCTCTTTTCATGGATTTATACAGTATCTCCAAAAATAAAATTACTTAAAAGTTGTATTAAACTATTTTTGATGCTATTGTAAACATTTTCAACTACTTTACGATACACTCCTTATTGACCCACGAGCTCTCTTGCAATCGGTGATAGACGGCGGCATAAACTTTTTTAGAGAGTACCTTGTAGGCAGCGCTCAGTAGTGTGATCGCGCGATAGTTCCCGTAATCCAACCTGCCGCCCTTTTTGTAGATGGGACACACGATACCTTCCATCCATTCCTCCGGTAATACTTCCTTCTCCCAAATCTTGGTAATGACCCAGTGTAGAGCTCTCACCAGTGCAGTATTTTAGTAACTCACTTGGTAGTTGATCTGCTCCAGCGTCTTTGTTGTTTTTCAACCGGCCAACCTCCTCTTCAATCTCTTATAGGCTAGGGGCCGGAAGTCTTTCGTCCTGTGCACATACTCCTAGATCTGTTACCACCACGCCACCTTCGGTACTTGCAACGTCGCCATTGAGGTGCTCATCGTAATTCTGCCGCCACCCCTCGACCACTTCACGCTCGCTCGTGAGAATATTCCCGTGATTATCTCGGCACATGTCGGCTTGTGGCACAAAGCCTCTGCGCGAGCGGTTCAGCTTCTCGTGGAACTTTCGTGTGTCCACGCGGTACAGCTCTTCCATCGCTTCGTGATCTCGTTCTTCCTGCTGGCGCTTCTTCATCCGGAAGACTGAGTTCTGCCTGTCCCGGTCTGTCTGTAACGCGCCTCATTCGCTTTCGTACGGCGTTGCAGCATTCTTCTCGTTTTTCAACTGTTCACACTCGCCGTCGTACCAGTCGTTTCTGTGATTCGGAGTCGCGAAGCCTAGTGATGTAGCCGAGATACTACCTATGGCGGATCGGATGTCCCTCTTTTTTTTCCTTCTAAACCATAGGGGGATAAATCTGCTCATCAGACACCCTAACAGGAAGGTTAGGGTAGTGTGGGATTAAGGCCGTCTTCTACAACGCCAGTAGAAGCCAGGACTACTCTCTCCTCGACCCACTAAAACACATTCCTATGGTCGCCAAACCCTACGTCTCTCCGGAACCACCAAGAAGGTATTGCTTCAGAGAGGGGCTAGTGCATATCGCACCCTCAAGGTTAGCTGCCGTAGCCTAGCAGCAACGAACATCGATGACTCGCTCTGGAGAGTCCATCACGGTAGCATGCTGGCGCTTAGCCAGTTTCCCGAGTGGTCCTCGCCACTCCCTTTGTCCTCGGAAGGCGGGCAGGGTGAAGCCCGCCCGCGCCCTACTGCTGAGCGGACATCAAGAACTGATGCCCACATGCAATCCGATCTGACCTGCCCGTAAGGAAGGGTATCACTACCCTTCAGGCCCTATCAGATGCATCCGTAGGTTGCAGGCAGCAGGGTCTCACCTACCCCGACCCTTGCCGCAGACCCCTTTCCAACCGCGGGCTCGGATCCAACCCAGTAGACTGACGCCACGACAGCACCGCTACCGGGACTTCCTCTCCGCGGCCACTTAATCGCTGTAAGGGTCGATCTCGACCGCAGGGCACCGGTATGACCTACGAAGCCGACTTCGAACCCCTGGACCACCTCGTGTACTGCATCTGGACTAGCCATTCTCCGAGTCTACGCGCCACCTCCTCTGTAGCTCCCAGACGATATGGGTGATAGCCGTTGAAACGGCATTCCAGCTAATCTAGCGTCTACGGTGGACCTCCCCTTCCGGAAGCCGTACTGGTTGCTCGAGAGACCATTTACGCCCTCAGTGAACCTCAACATTCTATTGAGGATGATCTTTTCGAGCACCTTCCCCGCCGTGTCAATCAAGCATATTGGTCTATATGCCGACGGGTCTCCGGGTGGTTTCCCCGTCTTTGGCAATAGTACCAGGCTCTGCCTCTTCCAAGCTTCTGGGAAAACTCCCTCGTCCAGGCATTTCTGCATAGCAGACCTGAACATCTCGGGAGCTTCTGCAATAGCTACTTTTAAGGCCAGGTTCGGAACTCCGTCCGGACCTGGGGCCTTACCTACGCTAAGGGACTTAGCTATCCCCGCAAATTCCACATCGGTGACCCTCTCCTCGTCGCCAGCCCGTCCTCGGCTGTCCTACGAAAGGAGGCCAAGGACTAGGATCATGACGCGGAAAAAGTCCTCCAATGATCCCCTCCAACATCTCTGGAGATTGCTCTGTAGGAGCCATCACACCTCTCGTCTTGACCATAACGATCCTGTAGGCGTCACCCCACGGGTTCGTATTGGCACTCTGAGAGAGACCCTCAAAGCAGGCCTTTTTGCTTGCTCTTATCTCGGTCTTGAGCGCGGCTTTTGCAGCGGCGAACACCACCCGCCGCTCGTTTCGCTCTTGCTCTGATCGTGCTCGCTGCATCCGCCGCCTAGCCCGTAGGCAGGCGCGGCGCAAGTCCGCAATCGCGTCGGTCCACCAGTAAGCCGGTGGCCTCCCATTTCTAGGGTGGACTCGCCTAGGCATGGTCGCATCATACGCACGTGAGAGCACCGCTACCAGCTCGTCGCCGTCTAAACCGATTAAGTTTCGCTCACGGCGGAGCGCTTCCCTAAATACCTCTTCGTCGAAGTATGATGTCTTCCACCTACGAGGGCTTGGCCTTGGCCTAGCCGCCTCTTCTTCTATCCGCTGTCTGCTGTTGTTGTAGTCGATACTGTAGCAAACCGCCAGGTAGTCGCTGTGAGTGTAGCCATCATCTACTCTCCAGTTCGGACTACTTGTTAGGCCAGGACTACAAAAGGTCACGTCAATAATTGACTCCGCTCCGTTTCGACTATAGGTACTCTTGGTACCGACGTTAGCCAAGTCGACATCTAAGACGGCCTGTGTTTCTAGCAGGATCTGACCCCGCTGGTTTGTGAAACGGCTTCCCCATTCCACAGCCCAGGCATTAAAGTCACCCGCTATTACCACCGGCCTTCGCCCTGTTAGCACGGTCGTTAAGCGGTCCAGTATTTGCGTGAACCGCTCGATCGGCCACCGCGAAGGCGCATAACAGCTACAGAAGAAGACCCCGTTTACTTTGGCGACCACGAAGCCCTCGTAGGTAGTAGACACCAATCGGATATCCCTCCAGCCATCTTCGAGTGTAGCTGCGCCAAGCTGCTCTTCCGTTGGTAGGGCCACTGCTAGCTGCTGCGCGTAGTCTTGAGCCACTTCTACGTTACGCAGCTGCTCGATGTTGAGCCGCGGCGTTCTACTTCGACGCGTGGTGATAACTGCCGAAACTTTTGGGCGCATGCATACAGCGACTAAGCAGTGATCCGAGTCTATATTCGCACTGCGGTATGTGCGGACATTGGTTATATCCGAGAAGAATTTACCGTCGATTAAAATTTCGTCGATTTGGTTTTCTGTTTGATGGTCGGGTGATCTCCAGGTGGTTTTGTGGATATCTTTGCGGGGGAAGGAGGTGCTTCGGACTATAATATCACGGGAGGCTGCAAAGTTTACGCATCGCTGGCCGTTATCATTCGATACGGCGTGCAGGCTATTTCGCCCGATTACCGGTCTGTACATTTCCTCCCTTGCTCTCTGCGCGTTCATGTCGCCGACAACGCTTTGTCCCAGTGAGGACGTTATGCCAAGAAGCAGGAAGACATGGGTAAAACATGTAAAATCCATATGAAGTGACCGAGAAAAAGTGGAAGCGTGCTATCGACCATCACGGATGCGAACCAAGCTTTTATGGAATGTTTGTTCAAATGGAAGAAGAAAAAATCCAAGCTTTGGTGCCGATTGGATCACCTGTCAGCCCGTGGCAGCACCCCTCATATTTGCCAAAAAAAAAAAATAATGCCGAAAACGCCTAAATTTATACTCGGCACGTTCTAATGCGTATATCAATTGAACACCCAAGTTCTTCATACAAACTTCGGTCTTAAACTGTGAAGGCCCGGTCCAATATTTTTCAAAAATTCTTCCACTATGACACTTCTAGGGTCCCAAACCCCTGTTCTTTTTTTTCTCATCCCATAACACCAAATTTTATGAAATTTTGTCGAGCAGTGTTATATACTGAGATTTCACAAAAAGTGCAAACCTTTTATCGACCAGCGGATGTCAGCAAAGAGTTGACCGGAAAGAAGGTTTGTCTAAGTGTTCGAGGACAAAGGAGCTCGCGTTTTCAAACAGAAGCGTTTGATCTGGGTGAATTTGAAGGAAGTGTTCTCTTCAAAGAAAAGTTCCCGGAAGATAAAATTGGGTTTTCCAAATTTGCTGATCTCCGGCCACCACAGTGCGTGTTGGCGGAAGCAGCAGGAACATACACGCTGTGCTTGTGTGTGATTCACGATAATTTCAGATTAAAATTTGTTGGAGGCACTTTGATCAGATAGAGATTGATGGAGTCAGATTGTTTGAATCCTATAGAGGCATGCTGAAGCGCTGTCTGCGATCTGCCAGTAGGAGCATGCTTCTTGAACAAATGCGAAATCTCGTCATGTGGTGATACCAGTTCTTTGAAGGACCTTATTTGTTTGAACATATATGGATGACAATGGAATTAGTGAGGACAAGTACTAACACTGACTGGTCACAACAAGAGAGGTGTAGTCTGGAGATCTTGGTTTTGAACATAGAACCTTTTGTGGATGAGTTTTTCGACACTATTTTCCAAGTTCGCAAACACGGCTGTGTATCAAAATAGAAATCACAATTCTTCAAAAACAAGCGAGACCTCCTTTGCGAAGTTGAACTATTGGTTGTTGCAGATTTTTCAGATTTTTGTTTGTTTGTTTATCAAGACAGTGCACAATCAGTACACTAGAAGAATAGCCAAGCCACCGTACATCCGTTTGTGGCTTATATGCTGCAGTTTGGAATAGTTGTATCTCTTAACTAAAAGTGAAGCCTCTTAACTGTGTCATCATATCCGATACACTGGAGTATAACACCACCA
Source organism: Aedes albopictus (assembly GCF_035046485.1). Classification (NCBI taxonomy): domain Eukaryota; kingdom Metazoa; phylum Arthropoda; class Insecta; order Diptera; family Culicidae; genus Aedes; species Aedes albopictus. The sequence continues at coordinate 287,865,695 of NC_085138.1, read as the reverse complement.
AATACCACCAGTTCCCGCAGGAGAGTGGCATTATGGCACATGGAAAAGGACCGAGCGACGAATTAGGTGGCACATTGAAGAGGCTAGCAACGTGTGTGAGCTTACAAGGTGTAACTATCCAGACGCCCAAACAAATTTACGATTGGGCATTAGAGATTTGCCGACTGAATGTTATGTTTGTTCCTGCTGCGGAGTGCAAGAAGGAGAAGGAGATATTGAAGCTGCATTACCTATTCCTATTCATGGTGTAATAGCTATGCATGCCGCAGCTCCTTCTGGTGCCGATTCGATCATAAAGAAAACAGTTTACAGCACAACTTAGGAGTCGACTTTCAAAATAGTAGCGAGGAAAACACACAAAAGATGCAGCGGAACACGCCTGTGAAGAAATCTATGCGCAAAGGGAAGCAATCAGAGCGCAAGGTTTGAACATCTCACTATGAGGCGGTTCCATACAAACAGGTGGCCAAAAATATTATATAATGTCTTGCTCCTATTCGTAGGGCTTATGCCTAAACAATATGAAAAACATGTTGAACAGGTTGTTTTAGCACGACAGTTTCAAACAGCATGAAATTACAAGGGCATTTCATACCTTTAGGAGTTTAAGGATTTCTGTTCCTATTTACAAAATGGATTCCAATTCGTAAAAACACGCTTCGCTAAGAGCTCCAAGACCAAATTCGGACTGCATTATGATTGATCTACCGATAAAAGTGACCATGACGACCAAATATTTCCTCAGAGGTATTTAAGGACAGACTTGTAAGAATCCCAAAATGACCGCCACAATGGACGACTTTGGCACCTACTCACGTTTTCGAGGGCACAAATCTTTTCGTAAACAAAACCAGTGCATCTGATTTTCTTATTTTAGGCTTATTACAAGTGAGCAAGAACAGAATAATAAAAAGTACTGTTGTTTAAAGCTTGCTTCTTGAGATTTGTGCATCTGAAGTACTGATGCACTGTTGAAGCGGGATTTCAGAATGTTTGTCCTTAATGGCCAATAGGGTGATTTTATGTAGCAATATCTCAATCATCACCGACAACATGATTAGAATTGCAGAATAGCAGCTAGTAGCAGCCAAATTTGATTTCAATGCCTCCCAGGAATCCTAAACCAAGTCATAGAAGTGGTCCCGAAGTGAAATTCAGCGAAACTTTTTTTGTATGGAACGGTTTGCATGGGAAAAAATTATTTTTTTTTCATGTGGCATCATTTAATAGTTTTACAATCAAAATTTCTACGTCTGATAAGTCATTCGAAAGGTTTATAAGCAAGCTTTTAGAAACTACTTTAAAAGTTTAACATTTTTCATTTAAGCCGAAGATATGCAAAGTTGAACATTTCATTAATTTTACCAAAAATTGGCAACGGTCTCATTCTGCTGCCAATATCTCGATAAGAATAGGAATTAGCAAACTAATATTCTAGGGTTTACTGGTCCAAGTGATCTACTTTCAACTACCGAATCTAAATCTCAAATTTAATGAAGTCAAATTTCGATTTTTGGCCACCTGAATCCCCTTAGTGCATCTGAAGCAATCATTGTCAATTAAATAAATGTAATGACACACTCGTTTTGAATATGTGCTTCAAGAGTGTATTTTATTTTAGTAGAATCATACCCATACTGATGAACTGGCAACACTGTCATATTTTATTTTCCACATTTTTTTTATTTATCACGGTCTCAAGCAGTCCTAAACTAATTGGATCTGATTTCATATAAAACAGTTTTTTTATGATTGGATTAATTACAAAAGTTCGTATGTAATACATTTTTTATAGGTAATAACCCTGCCATTTTTGGCAACTCATTCGCACACAATGTTTCAATAGATAAAACTGAAATTTAAATAAGGATCTTGCTTGATAGATTTTTAATTTTTACGATTCATTTTTATCCATTACACAAAATTGATTAACTGGCAACACTGTTATATTTTTTGCATAGTTTTCTATTTTACTTGTTCCAAATTAGGCAAAATCACAAAATTCCATAGAAGAATTCCGGTGTTTCTAAACGTTTCTTAGCAAAAAATGATAATTGAAAAAATGTAAATTCTGGAGCAACATTTGAAAAGGGCATACAAGCATTGGTAAACAATGACTTCACACGTCGCTCCTGAGCCCCCCTCAGCTTATTCACAAAAACTTAGACCGTTATCAGGTAGAGCAAACATCGATCTTTCGGATAACGGTGTTCATTTGCGTAGGCGGGCTGCTGTTATGCCCTACGAAGCGTTTTAGAAAAAAGACACAAGACCTCTTGGGCCCTTTTCAAATGTTGCTCCAGAATTATAAAAAAATACCTTTTATAAGCTTAAAATCGCTGTATAGCTGAAACGGTCCGAAAGACTTCGGGAAGTTCAGCTTTTTTGACTGGAAAATGTCTGATAAACACGATAAAATCAAAATTTTCAAAATCAAAATATACTCATTTGACGAAAAATCGATTTAAAATTTTAAAATTGGAAAATAACATACTTGGCAACGCTGCATAAAAAAAAAGGTCTGGATTCCTCGGACAATTTTCATCAAAAAACGCCGATGGTCAAAAATGTGTACATGTTATAGTTTCAAAGATATAAATTAAGGAAAGAAAGGAAAAACTTGAATTTTTCTTTTATCGGCAAATACGATGGATAATGCCACGGGCCGAGGGGTGATCCGATCAGCACCAAAATCTGGATTTTTTCTTCCTTCATTTGAACAAACAATCCATCAAAATTTCGCCCAAATCCGTGAAGGTCGATAACACACGGTGTGCACACTTGTTGTGGAATAATGTGGAATACAACCCGACCAGAAAGGAATAACAAAAATATAGCATAATTATATCAACGGTTGATATCTATATCAAGGTTTGTTATAATTTGATATAAAGCCTGTATCCGCAATAATCGGGACACAGAAATACGGCCGTAGCTCTGTAATAAATCGGTAGAATTGGCCAAAGAATTCACTGAAAACGCTTTGGTGTATGTTTATTATTTGAGCCAAATTTTACAAAAATCGATGCATTATTTTTAACTGGGGAAGAAAAACAAACAGACGTGGTTTTAAGCATTTTGTACAATCATGACAAATTTTTATTCGCACAATAGATGGTTCTTATACGCTACAGTTTAAAGTTTTGTGATGATAATTATGAAATTTCGTTATCAGTTATGATACTTATAGAGACATTTTCTTGCAAAATTTCATCAACTTTGATCAGTTGGTTTGAAAGCTACTGATGTTGATAGGAGTGAGTGTTAGTAAAAATTTTTCGTGTTTTTCATGTGCAATATTTGCCTATTCATAACTATTGAATTTCTCTGCCAATTTTCATGCAATTTTCACAGAAGGTAGTTGATTATGTGTATATTTTACTTGCAAAATTTGATGATTATTGGTCTAGTACTTTCAATAGTAGAATCGAAACAATAAAGAGTGCTAACTAATTGCTTTCTGAGGGGCTAAAATCACGTTCAGTCCCAATACACGTTTCGACTATAAAATTGTTGATAGCGCATCGATTTTTTGGAAATTTTGCGTATGCAACAAACGTAGATTGAGAGGCTTGTGTTCAAAGTTTCACCCATTTCCTTTGTCAAATTCAAAAGTTACAGCGCTGACGAGCAAAACTAGGGGCTGTACAAAATTCAATGGTGCACATTCTACTCTTTAATTGATACAACAAAAAGTACTGCTCCGATTCACATGAAATTTTGTAAGTGAAGTGAACCCATCTTAACATGTTATTAGGCCGAATTTGAGCAATTTTAATGTATCTATTGTAAAGCTACAGCTGTATTTCTGTGTCCCGATTAATGCTAGGTTCTAACAAAGTCAGTTACAAAAAAATGAATACGTGATTGATCATCATTACATCAACATTATAACAAACTCTGTAATAATTTTTAAAATGCAATGTGTAACTAATCAATCATTTTTTTTGTAGTGTTTAGTGCGTAAATTAACCGCTGTATGGCGCCATTGTGTTTAAAAAATACACAGTTGTTGATATCCTTTATTACATACCATACAGGGTGTTAGGTTCCCGAGTGCAAACTTTTTAAAGGGTGATAGAGGACCATAAATGGTGAAAAAAATTATTCTACGCATATGGTCAAATCTCAACCGTTACGTAGTTATTGAACTTCCCATGTTTATGACTCTTATTGCCTTAACTGGCTATAACTTTAAAATGGTCAAACTTATCGCAGCTTTTTTACCCTTATTCGAAAGATTATTGAATTTTCTATCAAATGGCATGTTTGAACCACTTGGTTAAGTTAAATAACTAAGTTTTCTAGAGCAAAATAGCTAAAAATAGTGTGTTTTAATTTGTTTATGCCAATTATCTTTGAAACATACGTAATGAATTAAAATTCTTTCTTTGGCAAAGTTGTGGCCCCTGTTCCATTCTACAATTTGCTCTTTGACACCAAACTTCCAACTCTTATCGTTTTCTTGCAATTTTCATTTAAATGTGCGGCACAGTGCGCAGAAAAGTGCTTACCATGGTGATTGCAAATTTATGATTTGAAATGCGACGTTTAAATCGAAATTGCAAGAAAACGATAAGAGATAGAAGTTTGATGTCAAAGAACGAATTGTAGAGTGGATCAGGGGCCACAATTTTGCCAGAGAAAGAATTTTAAATTATTACGCATTTTTCAAAGATAACACAAGTTTACAAAATAAAATGAAAGTCGTGAACTTCTGTCAACGACCAAAATTTTTGAAGCACAATTTAGTGCTGATTTCGAAACCGACCTTCAAAAAATTTTAAGTAGAACAGTTTTTGAGTTTTAGCTCAATATCGAGTTTTACAACTTTTCAAAATATGTAATTTACTAAAGTTCAAATATATTGCGTTTTATTCAACCATTTTTAAATCATTTTTCATCAATTGAAAGCTGAATACAATACCATTTGATCATCTGAATACAGGTTTTGCGTCAGATTGATCGAATTCAAGATATTGGCGAGCTTTAGGGACGATCTTCTTAAATTTTAGCCAAATTCCCAATTTTTTTTGAAGAAATGTATTTTTTTTCAATAAGAAAAAACCATCTTAAAAATTCTTTCTCGACGTTTAGTTGACATATCATATGTAGGCGAGTTACAGTAAAAATTTCAGCTCAATCGAAGCATTGATTACGGAGAATCAGATGTTTGAAGTGAGCGACTTTGCTTAAAAATAGAACAAAAATCGATTTCAAATCATCAACCTTGTATGGAAAGTCGAAAAAATTTCCGCTCTACTGTAATTTTTTTCTTTCGCGTTTTCGAACTCAGGGCATGATTCTACACCAAAAATGATCATCAGCTTACCGAGTTCAAAAATGCTGTAAACTAGTGTAATTGACAAAAAAAAAATTAAAACACAGCACTTTTGAGCTATTTGGTCAAGAAAACTTAGTTATTTAACTAAACCAATCGGTTCAAAGATGCCATTTGATAGAAAACTCGATAATATTTCGAATAAGGGTAAAAAAAACTGCGATAAGTTTGACCATTTTAAAGTTATAGCCAGTTAAGGCAATAAGAGTCAAAAACATGGGGAGTTCAATAACTACGTAACGGTTGAGATTTGACCATATGCGTTGAACATTTTTTTTCACCATTTATGGTCCTCTATCACCCTTTAAAAAGTTTGCACTCAGGAACCTAACACCCTGTATATGAACTACCAAAAAAGCTCATGTCTTCATCAAATTTGTACAGAAAGCTTAAAATGAGGTAGGCAACTCCACCATTACCGAAGTTGTCGAGAAGTCCTTGGCTTTCAAGTAGAAAATGTTATATGTAATTGAACCACGGCGTTTACATTTGTTTTCAGGATTTTGTTCATGTCTTACAGGTTGTCTGTTTACTACGGATGGCCACGGACCACGGAGTACTTTCAGGGAATATTTCTAGAGATATTAAAAGTATTTCTCTTTAGGTCTTCTAGGGAGCTCACTAGAAGTTCTTCCAGAGATCTCTCCGAGAGTTTTCTCAACGATTCCTACGTGAATTCTTACTGACGATCGTCCAGTCAAATATTCAAATATTTCTCCAAAAATTCTTAAAGAGATTTCCCCTAGAGTTCCTCTGGAAATCGTGGTTGGAGAATTCTTCAGCAACTTCTCCAAGGATTTCTTAAGAAAAGCTTCCGATGATTCCTACCAAAAATGACTCTTAAGATTCCTACTGTAATAGTAATTCCTCCAAGGAATTCCTCTACATATTCTTTCCAATAATTTTCAAAGGATTCCTCCAGGAATTTCTGCAAAAAATCCATAAGAAATTCCTCCACGTATTCTTCCGGGTAATCCTCTAAGGAATTCTTCAACAATTCCTCCATGATTTTTTCCATGACCTCCTCTTTAAATTCTTTAAAGAAATTTGCCCCAAGGATTTGTTGAAAGATTATTTCATATACATGTTGGGATCCCAAGTAAGCCACTCCTATGAACCATCATCTCTGATCATAGAACATGAAAACATATTTCAATTCACCAATTATATTTCACCGACCAGATCACGTCGGCTTTGATCTGTCGGAGCTCTCAACTTAAACTACTAATATGAATTTAATTGTACAGTGTACAAATCATTCGTGATAGGGATTTTAATTCCAACATACATTTGCTCCCTTGAGAATTTCTTCAGAGACTCCAAAAGGGAGATTCTTTAAGACATTCTTAGCAAATTACTTCAGCCTATGCATCACAAATTCCTTAAAGGATTTTTCATCAGGGAAAATCCATCAGAAATTCCGAAGGATCTCAGTAATTAATTATGTTCTAGTTTTAAAGTTAAACTTTTCAATCCAATTACAATTTCTTCGAAATTTCTTAATATGTGGTCAATTAACTACAGCTTTTTTCCGCATAGATAATCTGTGAGCATATCTGCTGATCGAAATAGTTATATACTACCAAATGAAGTGTGGTTGTTTTATTGGAGTTAATAAAATATTTACTTCAACAGCGAAACGAAGTGTTTTGATATCCCTTTGGACTTCCTGAACGCTCTGTGTTCGAAAATAAATTACTTCAAGTATTTATCGAAAGGTTTCTTTACAAATTTTATCGACAATTACACCAATGACTCATTATGGAAATGCTTTTTCCTATCCTTTTAAAAATTCATTCATAAATTCCTCCAAGGGAATATTCCTGCATGAATTTGCGGTGGATATTCCTACCGAAACATTATACTTTTTTTTTTCTATCTGTATTAACGAGATTTTTAGCCCTAGGCTAGTTCATCTCGGGACCCACGCTTTACTTCCCTTCCGAAGGAAGAACTCACATTTTGCGAGTTTGTCGGGAGTGGGATTCGATCCCAGGTCCTCGGCGAACATTATACTACTGAATAACTTTGCAGAAGGAATATCATTAAATAATAATGAAACAAAACATGCCAAAAAACGCTTTGAACATATAAATAAACGCTGGCGCAACTAGTGCTTAGTTCCACACTTTTCACTATTTGAAAGTCATTAGCTATCTGTTCAACTCAGTTAATAACATGAAGATATAATTGCTATCAACTGTATTAAGAACAGCTTCGTGTGACGTCCATTTGCGTAGGTACAGCGATGTGGGTTCCCGCTCCGAAGTAGTGAACGCTGGCTCTAGTGCACAACAAGCGCACACGACATTGAAGCTGAGGGCAGGCTTGTCCCGCACTGAACGCATAAAATTTCTGCTCTTTGAATTTACACCACATTAGTGATCATAAACTTCCAATGTTTATTGCTTGACCAATAGAAGGATATTTGAATATCCTAAATGTCATTTCGAACTGTCAAAAAACCGCACCGTAGTGCCGCGCTGGCGTGCGCAAAGAGAATTACACTTGAGTGCGCGCACTCTAGTGTATTTCACTTTGATCGCTCCGTGCGGCTCTGCGGTGCGGTTTTTTGACAGTTCGAAATGACATTTAGGATATTCAAATATCCTTCTATTGGTTAAGCAATAAACATTGAAAGTTTATGATCACTAAGGTGGTGTAAATTCAAAGAGCAGAATTTTTTGCGTTCAGTGCGGGACAAGCCTGGCTGAGGGACTAAATGGGCTGTAGTAACGTGCATGGAGACGTCCTAACTGGATATGGTGACGTCATACTTTCCCTCTCTGGTATGTTGGATCAGCGAGTCTATTTATAGAGGAGCTACCAATATGAAGAACCATTTCAGCATATATCGCCCCTCACTTCAAGTGCTGCGATGGCCTCACTGGTAAACACGACGAGCTCCTGTTCTAGGTTCTAGCCGTCCTAGGTTCGAATCCCTGGGTTTTATGATAGTATACAGTGGAGAAGTTTTTTGATGCCAGTAACTTTTTACTAAAAATAAAATGTCACTTTAAAAATTGGTTAAAAAATGAGTAAGTTTTTACACTACTTAATTTTTACCCAATATATTTATAACTGCTTTATAACAACATGTGACATAATTTGATTTTCTTTGCTTGATTTTTTATATCTCCTTTTGTTATAAGCTTGTAATAATTGTATCAAGACCTGTTATAATTATGTTATGGCTAGAGCAATTTTAGTTATAATTTTTGTTATTTTAACACTTAACCGGCGAATTATATAACTCATTCTGTTATGAAAAATCTTTGAAATAAATAACTTAATCGGCTATAATTTTGTTATGCCTTTCTGATCGGGAATGCATTGAGTATTGTATTCTAAGTATATTAGTAAGAATGCATTGACTTATAAGAGTAGCAATTCAGAGCGTGATTTTGTAATGGGCTTTGGGGAATTTGCCTTCTGCTGTCTTCTCTTCCATCTTGCGATCACCTCACATTCGGCCATCAAACTACCTTCCAAAGTCACCTGAATATTTCGGAACGATGCCTTTGAACGCGTTGAGCTTTTCACAAATTCAGTTGTATTTTGTTAAAGTTCTTACACTTATTGTGCTAGACTTTCGCGAACTTTTTCGTTAGTTAGTCCTCTCACAAAGTCAATGGCATTTTAGAATGTTTAATTAATAGTTAAAATAGAATTCAGTTATTGATTTTATTTATACATAAACTTTTTTTTATCTTTATTTAAGAGTTTTCAGCTTGAGAGCTGGTTCGCCTCCTAGCTATACATAAACTTACGATCAATGTTAAATCATTCCTATGTTGGCTCTTACTGATAATACTACTTTTTTCTAGCCCACAAAAGGAACACCCTCCAACGTCTACCACAACATCACCATTTACATTATTCCATCACCATCCAAATAGTGCGAGATGCCCTCAGGGCTCACATTGGAAATAAATCTTGCCGCACCTGAAAACTTTGCCGCTGCTGGCTGATGTGGGGTTCTGCCGCGACCGCGCGACTGCTATGGATGCTCCGACTGACATAAATCACCGCAAGCTCGCGATCTTCAGGCGATCACTTCATGTCCAGCAAGCAGGTAAAGGTACTGTCCGTGTCTCGCGCCAAACAACCTACGTCATCATTTACGAAGCTGTATGCATTTCCCCTCCATGGCACGATCAGAACCGAACGATCACTTCTGGAGCTGGAGGGGAGAAACTCACCTCAAGCACGAGTGCAAATTCACCACGATCACTCATACATCCGTAGGCTACCACTACACTCGGGCATGCAGCCAATCACAAGCGTAGCCTCACCGGTGGGAGGAGTTTGTTCCGCGCGTGTGTGAGTGCCTCACCAACACACAGACCAAGCAACCCTCACCCACACATCGATGCGCGCTATCACATCACTTCGCTGTATTGGTGATCGCGTTCCGTCAGCCGAAACACTTGTTTTCACGATCTTCGCGCAAGGCAAAAAAAGGGTTCGTCGCTGGATGGACGGAAGGTTTGCGGATCTTTTGTTGTTTATCCTCGCGTGCTGAAAAGTGCAGAAAAGATGACGTGAATCGTGATCAACGATGCGGCTTTTGTTTTAATTACATGCTACCAGTTCCAGTCGTCGTCGTCGTCCCCGTTGTAAGGTGTGTACGACTGGACGCCGGAACAACGCTAGGCCTCTCGGGATGCCTGAAAGGTGTGATGAATGCTACATTGAGGCAGAATGCTAAATTTACTTGAGGAATGATGTTCCACAAATGGAATGAAGATATCCAGCGGGTGCGAGCGGCTGACGATCATTATTCGGTTTGCATGCCGTATAGGTACTAGGCGATCACCAGCACCGATCCGCACTTGGTTGGATAAGGATCGGGACGCACGGGGGGAATGATGCACTTGCGCGCGATGAGTTGACGGTCATAATGAGAGTGAAGAATTATGTAATTACAGTGATTGAGTGTGAAGAAGAATTTTGCTGGGCGTAACGTTTTGAGAGCTTTTTCGATTCGTTTGTTGATCCGCCCGACGCAACACCCTGGCTTTGGTTGGCTTGGCGTATAAACGGTTCCGTGCCTTAATGCTAATGATGAAATAGTTAAATAGATGATCGTTATCACGCAAATTAGCCTCTTTAAAGTGTGTGCTTGTGCAAGCAAGAGATTGACGGGTACGCAGTCAGTAGTTTGTAATTATGATTGTTACAAATGTACTTTATTTGTAGTTGCATGCAAGATAAGAGATAAAGCATTTAACTGGACAAATAGCCATTTAATGGAATGTGCGGACTGTGCATTCTGATGCGCGTTTTTATTATTATTATTCTTACTACTTGACATTAGTAAGGAACATTAGAGGCTTCAGTATGTTGAACACCTTATCTTGTTTCGCCATACATGATTTTCTGGGGATCGCTACTGTGGTACAATTAATTTTCAAAAAAACTCTAGTATGGGGCTGTCCATTTATTACGTAAGGGAGTTTTTACCGTTTTTCGACACCCCCACCCCCCCTTGTAAGATTTTTTGTATGAAAGCCCAAATATTTTTGTATGACGTGTAAGATTTCTCAAACCCCCCCTCACCCCATAAACCCTTACGTAATTAATGGACAGCCCCTATCTTGTTCATTCTCAACTAATGAGATTTTCTATAATTGGTTAATCCACGAATCTTAAAACTAGACTTCTGAAACAGTAAAAACTGGATAACGCGTAGTAAGACCTTATTGAGGATATTAGCATCTTTCAAACAACTCGCATGCCTATCCGTATCCCTGGAACGTGCTTACCAATCACCTCGGAAGCACTGATAATGACGCATTATACGCATAAGCTGGAAAGCGAGGACGACGGACACTACGACAAGATCATCAAAGAAGATTTGGAAGTTCAGGTAGGTCAGGCGAAGGAATTAGGACTGACGAAAGAATAGTTGAGCGCTCATCGTCTCACTACCTTAAAAACATGGAGATCACTATAGCAAACGGAATCACAAATTGACCACGTTCTGATTGATGAGCGATGACACTTGCTCGAAATTATCAACGTCTTGGCGGTAACCTGATGATGATGATCAAGCTGCACCTAAACCTCTCCGTCGTCAACAATGTATTGTACCAACGCCCGCTATCTAGCGACTGAAGCATCTGGTTGTCACCTCAGCATACACGGAGAATCTCGAGGCTAGAGTACAGTAACAGCAGCCATCAATGAAACGCACAGCCGAGAGCAGCATCTGGAAAGTACTGGAAAGGAAACTATGGAACGAATGGTTCGACGAGGAGTGCCGGACGATTTTGAAGAAGAAGATCGCAGCGCGGGCGGTAATTCTGCAGCAAGAAATCCGGCAGAACGTGAAATGTTACAAACAGAAGCGGAAACAGCAGACCCGTCTCTTTCGGGAGAAAATGCACCGCCTGGAAGAAGCGAAGAGCGAAGAAATGGAACTAGTGTTGTGCCGGCAGTTCCTTTAGTAAATTCACAACGATACGATACTAACCTACAAATGTTCCAACAATGCAAAGTGTTCCTGGCACAGCGTCTGTTTGACTAATAAGGCGGGTTGTCAAAACTGTGGAAGTCCACCTACGCGTTTCAAAATGCAAATTCAATCCGAATCTAACCAGACCTCATGACTTTTGGATCTCGCTCACATAAACACAATTCAAAAGGAGTTTAAACTGAGTGTATGTATTGTTACGAATTTTGTATTAAGTTGGGTTAAAGGTCCTTAGGTTTGCGCAAACGTAACTTTTTATATTGGAAGAAATGTCTCTTATTCATATATAACCTGGTCAGCTCTTAAGCTCGTTTCGGGTTCAAGGAAGGACGGTGTGGCTGGTGGCGCGGCGTAGCTCTTGCCCGCCGGAGGTTCGATCATCTGGATGGAAGTTGTGACCGACAGTCGTCGTGGTGTGGCACAGCTCTGGTTCGCCGGATTCTCGATTACCGAGATAGAGGGCGTAGTCGATAATCGTTGGAAGCCAGATACGGATAGTAGTGATTCGCCGATTTGACTTCGCGAGGTTCATCGCTGACTCCGCTTTTTGGGTGCGTAATGAACCTCCTGTGCACTGTGCAGGGCCGTCTTTCCCTGGTGGGTAGCTCGTGGAATGTGCGGCAATGGCCGTTGACAAGGGCAGCGCAGGGCGCACTTGGAGTACCGCTTGGTCGGGTCCTAGACGACGACCTTCGTTCAAAGGATTTACCTTTACACACAACACTTGTAGAAAACCGGGCCACAGAAACGAATACTAATGTGAAATTACCTGATTATAAAACAGTCCACTGCAACTCAGAATCAGAGCTTCTATTGCTTTCTTAGAGAAATAACGTTGCTAGTACAGTGACCCCATAATTTATGAATCGGCAAAAATGACCGCAGTTTATGGATCACTCATTTGATCAACATGGTGATTCATAAATAGTGTACAAAATTAAGGTGATTCATCGGTGTGGGGTCACTGTACAATCTAATTTTTGACTTTTTCACTTCTGTTCGACCTCCTTTAGCGATCATCGAAACTAAAGAGGCTTGTTACTATCGATCTTTCAATAAAGAAACTTCACTGAGAATCAATTTTGTCATTCAAATAACTGTCAACTGATTAACCGATGATGCTTCTGACCAACTGATGAGGCTCGAATGTGATGACTAGTTTATTTATGATTAAATAAAAACTATATACACTCTCGATCAAAAGTTTGGGGTCACCCCCTTAAAAACATGTCAATTTTTTAGGCCCTTATCTCCACAAATTTGCGTCCGATTTCAAAATCCTAGGTCTCATTTAAAAGATAATAAGTCATAGTAATTTTGAACATGGTTTAGGAGAAAGTTTTTCAAAAAATTTTGTATGTAAACTTAACCCTTGGCAACTTTGGGTTAAGTTTACATACAACAATTTTTGAAAATTTTCTAAAAAAATAATATAAACTTACGACAGTGTCGCTGGAAATTGGGTCGACCAAATTTTAAGATGAGAGCGGTAATATATCCTATTTTCTATTAGCTTTCAACTGCTTTTTACAGAACTTAGCTAAAAAATCTAGAAAAAAAGTTATTAAGTAAATTAATTCTTGATGTCATCGACCAAAAGTTTGGGGTCACCCCTCAAAATGCTGTATCGGCCAAAAGTTTGGGGTCACTATCGAAAAACATGGAAAATTGATATGTTGATATCTTTGTCATCTTTCATCCAATTTTAATTCTTCTTGGCTTATTTGAAACACACTTACTGCATAGACATTGAACCACACATATTTGTAGAAATTTACATACTAAAACTTAACGTTCATTCATTTCATTTATTTAGTTAACATCAAATTCATGATAATACTGAATCAACAATTTGCCGCCATAATACTCGATTTGCTGCTGCAGCTCTCCAACGTCGGTCACGCCCAACACTCGCCAGATCACGCTCCACCTGGTCCGCCCATCGTGCTCTCGAAGACTGGCGCTCGAGCCTAGCTATTTAGCACTGTAGTTGGAGGAAATGCCAATGCAGAACCCGTAGCTTCCGGGAAGGTAAGCCCAGCTCCCTGGGTTAGTGGGTTGGTGTCAGGCCCTGCGAGCCAACCGTAAAAAAGACTAGCACCGGAAAATCAACAAGAGAAGAATGCGAACCGATACCAATGGCGACGACCACAGCGACGAAAAGGGACTTGCGATTGGAAGCTCGGTACATGGAACTGCAGATCTCTCAAAACTTAACGTAAAGTTGCTTAATTTTTTTAAATGTGGTGAAATGTGTAAACTTTACATAACATTTTTATATACAAAAATCGTTAAATACGTTAAGTTAAAGACATCAAACATAAATTTAGTTAATTATCTTTGAAATGAGCCAAAAAGAATTACAATTGAACTATAGATGACGAAGATATCACCAAAATCACTTTTCCATGTTTTACGATAGTAACCCCAAACTTTTGGCCGATACATCATATTGAGGGGTGACCCCAAACTTTTGGTCGATGACATGAAGAGTTAATTTACTTAATTACTTTTTGCCTAGATTTTTTAGCCAAGTTCGGTTGAAAGCAGTTGAAAGCTAATAGAAAATAGGTTATATTACCGCGCTCATCTTAAAATTTTGTCGACCCAATTTCCAGCGACACTGCCGTAAGTTTATATTCATTTTTTTTTTAAATTTGTCAACTTTGAGTTAAGTTTACATACAAATATTTTTGAAAAAGTTATTTTTAAATCATGTTCAAAGTTTATTTGACTTATTATCTTTTAAATGAAACCTAGGTTTTTGAAATCGGGCGCAAATTGGCGGAGATATGGGCCTAAAATAATGACATGTTTTTTAGGGGGTGACCCCAAACTTTTGATCGGGAGTGTATATACCTGTATCCACGGTACCTTAATTTCGTTTTCTAATATTTTCAGCATTCTGGCAGTACCCTTAAAGATAATGCGTATTTTATGTGGTTTTGATTCGATTTTATTTACAAGATACATTAGTCGTTCATATATAAAAAAGGGGATGACACGTCTTGGATTTGGCAAGTTTTCGATGCCAGCTGCAGACGTCGCGATGTAGTTCTAATGAATACATTATAGAAATGTAATCTGTTGTTGGACGCTGCATTACGAGCATTCAACAACATCAGGTAGATCTAAGATTGTTAGTAGAATTTGGTATCGTGTTTCGTTATCGTGTAGTTTTATTGGTCTAAAAGCTTAACTTTACGATGTACGGTGATCCGTATGGCCTCAGCTCGACGATCCACTGTATTTCGACCTGCAAGCAATATCAGAATTGTTAATCAATCAAACGGGGTTTACCTATATTTTAATACAATATTTACACTCCTATTCGAACTGCTTATATGGCTGTGCCCATGGAAATCTCGAAAAGGCTACGTAAAGAGCTGCGATTTATGATATGTATTTGGCACGTATAAGATTTGATCTGCCTACAAGAAACAGGCTATCTTGTAACGGTTTCTGTTACAATGGATGCGAACACGTCTTGACGCGGTAAAAGTTCGGTTGGATTGAATTTCTATTCTACACCCACCGCATGGGTCGGGTTGACAGCTGTGGAGAGAATCCGAGGGGTGCGCTGATGCGGAGCTAGGTGCATTGCATCTCCACATATCCTTCACAACATTACTTCCCTCCTCTACTCTAATTGGTTGGAAGCATGGTTGGAAGCTGTTAAAAAAAACTTCCTTTTTAACAATGAAATGAATGTATATTGAAAAATTGTTCTGTGTATTCTTTCGCTATATTTTAACAGGCTTAGACATACATCATTGAATATTACCATTCGATTTGTTTATGGTCAATTCTCTTTTCAAGTGAATGCATACATTTCTGTATGATAATTCGCATCATTTATCCAACTATGCTCAAGTCCGCTTTATTTTCATTTATACTGCCATCATTTATCAAATTTTATATAGGGTGACAATGAGTATTATCGGCAGGTTTGTTCTCTTCGTCATGGGGGGTTTTTGTCAGCCAAATTGCCTGAAACTTGGTCATATAATTCAGCTTAGTTTGGAAGGATTTGAGACCAACTCTGAGTTTGATAGGTTTCAAAAAAACCCCAAAGACGAAGAGAACAAAACGGCCAAGAATAGGTAACTTCCCCTATTCTTTTTTTTCACTTTCGTGCTTTTGTTTTGCTGCACATACATTTTTGTATGTAGAGACTACAGCATGGTAATTCTAGCTGGCGATGTGCTACGAGATTCATCGCAGAAGGCTTTGTTTACAAGAAACGTCAGAGAAAAAATGAACAGGATTTCAGTTCTTCAACGAACGTTAAGCAGTGAAGACAGAAGAAAATGAACAGCATCGACAACGTCCGGTATTTCTATGAAGAATGAAGTCTCGAAAAGGACTTTGGAGAACCTCCGGTCACAACATTGGCGTAGTTGAGTCTCCCATCAGTGGATTTCTTTTGAATAGAAAAATACAGAAGTTTTGAGGACGAAGATTAGAAGTAATTATTCACTCTGAAAAACGGTAGGCTTTAATTGTAGCTTATGATGTTGTCCTGTTACCAAATACTCTGGTCGCTAATAGATAATGCAGATACCCTTGAAATGAACTCCGATAGAGAAGG
Source organism: Aedes albopictus (assembly GCF_035046485.1). Taxonomy (NCBI): domain Eukaryota; kingdom Metazoa; phylum Arthropoda; class Insecta; order Diptera; family Culicidae; genus Aedes; species Aedes albopictus. The sequence continues at coordinate 287,849,285 of NC_085138.1, read as the reverse complement.
CGGAGATTCATAGATAAAATAGGACTCTGATTGAGAAGGCAGAGGTCCTAAACATGGATTCCGATAGAGAAGGCGGATATTCATATAGTGTGAATTGGGCTCTGATGGAAAAGGCAGAGTTACCTTTTTAGTTGGACTCCGATAGAGAAGGCGAAGTTCCATAGATACAGAAGGGCTCAGATTGAAAAGGCAGAGACGCTAAAGATGAACTCCGATAGAGAAGGCGGAAATTCATATAAATATTATTGGGCTCTAATGTAAAAGGCAGAGTACATTTTAGTGGGACTCTGATAGAGAAGGCGGAGTTCCCTTTGACGATAGGAAGTGTGAGGACTTTTATCGGTTGGGAGAGAGTTTCCAACTAAATACCAAACCAATATAATAGGATACGTAAGTGTGAGAAAAAAAGAAAGTATTCTGCTTCTGGATCAGCAATATTGAAAGTGATTGAATGTCTGTCTGAGATGTTTGGGGGCGATGAGTGTCCCAGCTATAAAAAGGAAGGATCTGGTTAATATTGGATTTGTATTGGATTGAGATTGGATTTAGTTTGGATTAAGATGAGATTTGGAATGGTATCGGATTGGATTTGATTTAGATTGCATTTGACTCAAATTTGGATTGAATTAAAGTAAAGTTGGATTGGATTTGTATTGAATTTGAATTGGATTGGTTTTGAATTGGACTGGATTTTAAATGTGCTTCGATTGGATTTGTAATGGATTTCAATAGGATTTGGATATAATTTATATTGGATTTGGATCGGATCTTGTTTGGGTTTGGATTAGATTTTGATTGCATTTGGTTTGGATTCGGATTGAATTCAGATTGGATTTGTATTGAAATTTGATTGGAATTGGAATGGACTTGCATTGGATTTGTATTAAACTTGCATTGGATTTAGATTACATATACTAGGATTGAATTGAATTGGATTCGGATTGGATTTAGATTGGATTTGGATTGAACTGGATCGGATTGGATTTGGATTGAATTTGTATTGAATTTGTCTTGCATTATTGGATTTGGATTGGATTCAGATTATATGTGAATTGAATTTGTACTGAATTTGGACTGGATTTGAAATGTATTTGAATTGGATTTGGATTTATTTTTGATTTTGACCGAATCGAGTGTAGATTTGGAATATATTTGGATTGGATTTGGATTGAATTCGAAATGGATTTGAAATGGATTTGAATTGAATTTATATTGAATTTGGATTAGATGTTGATTGGTTTGGACTGGATTCGGATTTAATTGGACTTGATTGAATTGTGTTTTGTTTAAATTTAGATTGAACTTGGATTTGTTTTGAATTGTATTTTGATTATATTTGGATTAGTATACATTTGGAATGGATTTGCATTAGAAATTTGGATTAGGATTAAACAGAAAAGTGTACATATTTCTGGTTATTCCATACAAGAAGTCATATTCCGTAAGGTAAATTGGGATTTCAGTGTCGCCTCATCCATTCATGGAAACTGTAAGAAACCATAGCCGATAGGTACCTTTTTTGCACTTTATTTATTAAGTACTCCGCCTTCTCTATCGGAGATTTATGCTTATAAGGGTATTCTGCTTATTTTATCAGAAACTTTTGTTTCGGTCGCTGGTATTCCGCCTTCTCAATTTGTTACCTGTTTCATAAGATCTCTGCCTTCTCAATCAGAGTCCATGATATTTTGTTTGGATACTCCGCCTTCTCTATCGGAGTTCCTTTTGAGGGTGCTCTGCCTTCTCTATCAGAGCCCTGCAGAAATTGTGTAACTCCGCCTTCTCTATCGGAGTCCACTTCAGGATTAGCTGATTCTCTTTCAGAGTACAGTATCAATTTCAGATATCATCCGTACAGTATCAATTTCAGATATCATCCGCAAACCTTTTTAAAATTTACCATTTATTCTTGAGCGCTTCTAATAATTCAATGATCCAGAAATTCAACATCTTGAGGCATCAAACTCCGGTTGTTTGGAGGCTCGACTGCACCATTGTTGTGACCGGAGGTGCCATTCTTGATCATCAGTGCGCTCTTCATTTCAGTTATTCACTGCTCAACATTCGTCAAACGACTGATTTTCCTTCTTTTCCATCATCCTGATTTTCACTACAGCATGGTGATCTTAGGTGGCGATGAGCTACGGGAACCATCATGGAAGGCATTGATTATGGACAAATGTCAGACAAATGAAAATGCATTTCAGTTCTTCAACGAACGTAAAACAGTGAAGACATACGAAAGCGAAAAGCTGCCACAACGTCCGGTATTCCAATGAAGAACGAAGACTGGAAGAGGAGCTTCGAGAACCTCCGGTCACAACATTGGCGTAGTTGTGTCTCCTACAAGTGGAATTCGATTGGATAGAAAAATATAGAAGTTTTGAAGACGAATATTTGAAGTAATTATTCACTCTGAAATACGGTATGCTTTAATTGTAATTGATGTTGTTCTGTTGCCAAACACTCTGGGCTCTGATAGATAATGCAGAGACCCTTGAAATGAACTCCGATAGAGAAGGCGGAGATTCATAGATAAAATAGGGCTCTGATTGAGAAGGCGGAGACTCTATAGATGGACTCCGATAGAGAAGGCGGAGATTCATATAAAAAGAATTGGGCTCTGATGGAAAAGGCAGAGTTACTGTAGGACTACGATAGAGAAGTTCCTTTAGAACAAATGAAAGGAGGCAGAAGAATAACCTAATTAACAGAATTTGGAAGTGTGAGGACTTCCACCGGTTGAAAAGGAGAGTTCTGCTTCTGAATCAGCACTATTGGAAGTGATTGAATGTCTGATGTTCGGGGAAGGTAATTGCCAGCAGTTAAAACAAAAAAACTCAGGTTTGGTTTTGTATTTCAATTAGATTGGAATTCATCTGAATTTGATTTTTCCCTAACCCGTTGTTGGGGAAATTGAGTCATGGCGTCCAATCAACTGAACGGGAGTGACAAGATTTTTTATTAAATATGAGTTAAACTTTGATGTGATTAAGATTGGCTGTGTATTGAATAATGATTAAAATTGGATGTTTTCTGGATTGAATTTGGATTGGATCTGTATTGGATTTGGATTGGATTTGATTTGGACTGGATCTGGATTGGATTTGGATTGGATTTGGATTGAATCTGGATTGGATTGGCTTTGGATTTGATTTGGACTTGATTTGGATTGAAATTGTATTGGATTTGGATAGGATTTGGATAGGATTTGGATTGGATTTGATTTGGACTGGATCTGGATTGGATTTGGATTGGATTTGGATTAGATTTGTATTGGATTTGGACTGGATTTAGATAGGATTTGGATGGGATTTGCATTGGATTTTGATTGGATCTGGATTTGATTTGGATTGGATTTGAATCAGTATTGGATTTGGATTGGACCTGGATTGGATTTGATTTGGATTAGATTGGATTGGATTTGAATTGGATTTCATTTGGACTGGATTTGGATGAGGATTGGATTTGGATTGGATTTGAATTGGATTTGGATTGGATCTGGATTGGATTGGATTTGTATTGGACTTGGATTGGATTTTGATTGGATTTAAATTGGACTTGGATTGAGTTTGGATTGGAATTGGACTGAAGTTAGATTGGATTTGGTTTGGATTTGTATTGGATTTGTATTGGATTTGGATTGAATTTGGATTGAATCTGGATTGGATCGGCTTTGGATTTGATTTGGACTTGATTTGGATTGGAATTGTATTGGGTTTGGATTTGATGAGGATTGGATTTGGATTGGACCTGGATTGGATTTGGGTTTGATCTGGATTGGATTTGGATTAAATTGGATTGGAATTGAATTGGATTTGATTTGGACTGGATCTGGATGAGGATTGGATTTGGATAGGATTTGGATTGGACCTGGATTGGGTTTGAATTGGATTTCATTTGGACTGGATCTGGATGAGGATTGGATTTGGATTGGATTTGGATTGGATTGGATTTGAATTGGATTTGGATTCTGGATTGGATTGGACTTGGATTGGATTTTGATTGGATTTAAATTGGACTTGGGTTGGATTTGGATTGAATTTAGATTGGATTTGGTTTGGTTTTTTATTTGGATTAGATTTTTAATGGATCTGGATTGGATTTGCATTTGATTTGGACTTGATTTGGATTGGTTGTGTATTGGGTTTAGATTGGACGAGGATTGGATTGGATTTGGAATGGATTAGGATTGGATATGGATTGGATTTGGATAATATTTTATTACGATGTGTTTGTCTTCATTCCGTGTCGTCGGGGAGCGTTCGAGACTCTTAAACCCTGAAGGAATGTAATATGAGATTACAAGTACCATTTTCTGTCAGTTTTGTGACAGATATTGCAAGAGATAGACGTAAAAAATAAAATTTGAAAAAAAAGAACGGAAAAATCGATTTATCTAATCCGGACTGCCTTCTGAATCCCTAATTTCGCGGACTCCAGGGCTTCCATTTTGTGTCCCTTGATCAGCTTCGACTCGACCGTTTCTCCAGTTCTCTTTTCTCCTGGACACGTTGGTTTTGCTTCTGATCTGCGTCGCTTCAGTTCGACCGATTCTCAACTTGTCTGCTTTTCTTCTTCCTTGCTGACACGTCGTTGCTGCTTCAGAATCGTTGAAAGACTGATCATTTTTCCAAGTTTCAAAGCATACTTAGTTTAATGACGATTTTCAAGGGTTTCTTTGTCATATTAATTTACACAAAGCATGTTCACGATTATTTATTGAGAGTCATTTATTCATTTAACAATGTACAACTATTTATTAATATCCTTACTCTATCCATCACAACATTACTCTCCTTCTCTACTCTTACTCAAAAATAGTATACAAAAACATGTCTTTAAATCTATCAGGTTTAACCCGAGCAGAAGAAAACAACAGTCGCATAACAAAATGCGTTATTTTGGCAAAATAACTGAATAATGAAATCAGTTATTTTAATGTTATTAACATAACATATTCTGTTATAAACTTGCGTGTCATAAGCGGCAAAATAACATATATCATAACAAAAAAATGTTCCTGAAAGACCAATTTAATAACATGTTTTGTTTGTGTCAATAACAACTTAATAACAATGAATTTAGAAAATATTTCAATAACAAATTTTGATCTTCAAAAGTTATTGATAACAAATCAAAAGCAAAATATTTTGGATAGAGTTATCCTTATTGCGAATTATAAAATATGAGTCTAACTATTTCCGAGGAACTACTAATCCACCAACATTCTGAGATTTTCTATGGCATGGATACGACTATATGTAACTGGATACAAAAAATAATGAAAAAAATAAGATATAATTTTCGAAGTGTTCATAAAATAATAAGCTAACAAGATTAATAATTAGAATTATTAGGTAATATGTACGGAATGCTGTAAAGAACGTAAATCTTCAATGTTGTAGTTACAATTTAAAAACTAGTTATTGTTGTGATATTGTTTATCAAATATTTATACACTCTCAATGTCACAATAATAACTTAGTTTTCTCCATAACAAAACATGTTATTTAAATAATGTTTAATAGGTGCCTATCAATAGCTGGATAATAACAAAATAAGATTGTCCAACAAAACATGTTACGGAAAAGTAATTCCTTGATAAGTTAATAATAACAAAACAAGATATAAAAACAGGTTATGTTATTTTGTAGTCATTATTTTGCTATTCTCTTCTGCTCGGGAACTATCTCTCTTCTGGGTCTTACTTCGCAAGCTGCTGGTGAATTATCCTTATTTGTATGGTTATTAATTGTCTCAATGTTGCTGTCACTTCTATTCCCTGTCATGGTTTCCTGTACCAACGTACTATCATCTTTATCATCGAATACCTTTTTAACATCTTGAACATTTCTACAAAATTGAACTCCACGATTGCTTCTGATTACTACTTTTGGGCCTTCTCTTGCAATAACAGTGTATCTTTCCGCACCAAATGTTGGATCTGTTTTTTGTTTCTTATGCTGAGCTTGTAACATATCATCGCCCACCACAATGTTTGATTCTTTCGCACCTCTTCTCAAATCTACGTATTGTCTAGTCTTTAATTTATAAAGGTCATCCTTTTCCCTAATTTCTGCCCTATCCATATTAGGTCGTTGTGGGCTCTCCCAAAGACAAGGAAAAGTTCCTCTGAACTTCCACCCAACCAAAAGTTCGAACGGCGTAACACCCAAATTTGAAACTGGTCGCACCTTGTTGTGTATGTGCACGTACTTGTTTAGTGCAGATTTCCAATTGACGTTGTCCAGTTTTGCTCCAATCAAAGCTTCTTCCCGAGCAGAAGGGAATAACAACAGCATAAGGAGCTGTGTTATTTGGGCAAAATAACTGAATAATAAAATCGGAGAGCAGAATTTGCTATGATATCAAACTCGTTACTAAATAAGTTATAATACTTAGGCCGATGCAAATATTATTCTTTTATGTCCGACACCTCTCATCAGGTACGAGGGGGGGGGGACAAAAATAAATAAGGAACAAACAAAAAAAACTATTAAAAATTTAAGAATTATAAACACTATCGAAATAGTTATTTATGTAACGAGTTGCGTTATTCAGCTATATTCAGCTTTTAATTCATTATAAGAGATTTGAAGTCGCAATATAATCGAATTTTAGTTATTTCCATATTACCAAATACGACGAGCTTCGATCTCCACCTGTAATTCATAAACTGTTCTACTTTAATTGTTTTCGGAGCACGGTTTTCGATAGCAATTTGTGACTTTTGTTTTGTTTTTTTTAGCGCAGAAACTGAAGAATTTTTAGAATGCTGTTTAGAACTGTTGCAGAAAATTTTTGGGATATTGGAAACACTGTACAGATTATTACAACTTTTCTGGAAATTTTGTTTTAATTCCTCCGATTTTCCCTGGATTCTAGAATTATGTCGAATATTCCTTCTGGATTCTACCAGGATTCCGCCAAAAAATTTGCTATTATTACTTCTGAACTTCCTCTGATGATTCCTACAGGACTTTCACTAGAAATGTTTGCAATATTTTTTTATAAAATTCCTCTATTTATTTCACCTAGGATTCCGTCAAAAACTCCTTTTGTGTTTGTCAAGTGACTTTGTCATACAATTCTTCCAGAAATTCCAGAAACTTTTCCAAAAATTACTTCAAAAATATTCCAGAAATTTATTCGAGAGTTCTTTGACGGAATCTTTCATGGATTTTCAAAGACTCCTCTAGAAATTCCTCCAGAATCCTGCATAGAATCCCTTCAAGGATTTCTTTCCTGTGATCATTAGTCCTGAAGTTCAACTTAAAATTTCTCTGAAAATTTCTTTGAGGATTTCATCAGGAGTTTTTCCCAATGTTTCTCCAGGTGGTTTTCAAAAGATTTTGCCAAGAATTCTAAACATTGCTCAGAAGAATTACCTTCGGAATATCTAAGAAAATTGCGCCAGGAGTTCTCTTGAAGACTTCTCCAGGGATTTATCGAAAGGTTCCTCCAGAACTTCCAAGTGCTTATCCGAAAATTATTTAAGGAATTCTTAAAAGGAGTCGTTCAGAAATTTCCTTCTAACCTGAATACAAAAATGGAACAACACAAAGGGACAGGTCATAATCGTCGAATTGTTGCTGTGATTTCAAAATTTGTTACTGTTGTATTATTGCTGATAAGTTGATCAATAGTACAACAAAACATGTTATTTAAATGTAATTTAGTTAATGTATATCAATAGCGTGATTATAATAAAACGAGATTGTCCAACAAAATTTGTTATGGAAAAGCTATGCCTTGATAATTTAATAATAACAAAACAAGATATAAAAACAGGTTATGTGATTTCGTAGTTATTAACTTGGTATTCTCCTCTGCTCGGGTTTGATTCCTTTGTTTTGTCGCTCGACCGCTCCATTCGATTGAGGACTCAAGGGGATTGATTTCCTTATTCTGACTCCTTTGTTTTCCCAAGTTGAAATGAATTTCTCGCTTTGGAATGGAGGGCCGTTATCACTTTGAATGATAAGAGGTAGCCCCCATACATGAAACACTTTATTCAGCGCCTCGTTTGTTCTTTCGGCATCCATGCTGCTCATTTCAATTACATGCAAGTATCTGAAACCATGGTTAAATATCATAAAATCTAACTGATTATCAAAGCTGTATATTGTCATTAGGTTACCTTGAATAAATATCAACAATTACGAGAAATTCTCCTTGTCCAAACTCTTTAGCAGTGAAGAAATCGATTTGTAATATTTCCCATGGCCCTTGCGGCAATTGCCTGGTCGATAATGGAACCGGTGGATTCTTCCTCGACAGTTGCAAGCAAGTCATACATTTCTTCACATAGTTTTCAGCATCAGTGCTCATACTGGGCCACCAAAAATATTCACGAAGAATTCTTTTAGTAGATCCTATTCCCATATGGCCCTGGTGAGCTAATTGTAATACTCTTGGTCGTAACTGTTCCGGTATTATTATTTGATCATCTTTAAACACTAATCCTCCTAGAGAACGCAAATGGTTTGCTTGAACTTCATACCGCTGTAATCCATTTTCCCAAACTCCAGTGTTCAAAGAATATCGTACTCTTGAGAGTTCCTTATCAGATTCAGATTTTCTCTCAATCTCGTCCCATGACAAATCCATAGTTCCAGCATCCAGTTTATATAATAAATGTTTTTCGAATGAATCATCAAACGGTTCCGGTGGCTTCGTTTCCTCTACCAATCGTGACAAAGCATCAGCTATATTTGATGATCCTGGAACGCATTCTACCTCAAAAGTATAAGGTTGCAGCCTTAAAGCCCAGCTTTCTGCACGTGAAATTGCTCGCTTTCCTATTCGATGTTTACTATTGAAAATGAACTCGTTCGATACCGCGTCAGATCGAATAGTGAAATTTTTCCCAAGTAAATACATTGAAAACCGTTCCACACCCCAACCCAATGCTTCTTTTTGGGTATGTGGGTATTTCTTTTCAGCAGTCGTCAATGATTTTGATGCGCAAGCTATTATACGGGGTTTTGAGCTAGCATCAAATTGAACAAGAGCAGCACCTATAATCAAATAAGTGTAAACATATTTTTCAATAATTCAGAATATAACAAACAAATATCATTACCTAAGCCATAGGAAGAAGCATCAACGTACAGTTCGGTGTGATCTTCTTTATTAAAGTATCCCAATGTGCCAATGTGTCTCCACGCGTCATTTTTCAAGCTTTGGAATTCATTTCGAGAAATTTATCTTCACATTGTGGTTCTTTAAACGATTCAAAACCTCTGCCAAGTTTTCATCATGCTCTTTTTTAGTTCTTCCATGAATCAAGATATCATCCAAATAGTTAACTGTTCCTTTGCACCCTTTCAAAATGATCGACTGGAGTATTTCTTGAAAAATATCTGGGGCATTGCATAAGCCGAACGGTAGTCTACAATATCTATATAATCCATGACCAGCGAAAAAATTGGTCAAATGTCGAGAATCTTCGTCTAACTCAACGTGAAAATAAGCGCTAGTTAAATCAATGGTGGAAAAGTAAGTCGAGCCATGCAGTTCCATAAGAATTGATTCGAATGTTGGCATCTTGAATGGTGTTCTGTATATACACTTGTTCGGACCTCTTAGATCAATAACCAAACGAATGTCATCTTTTCCTTTGGGGACAGCCAATAAAGATGAGCAAAATGATCTGTCCATGGTTTCATTTACTTCTTCAATTATTCCTGACGAAACACAATTTTCAATTATTAACGTATTATAATTCCAAATGAGCAATGAACTGTCAATTACCTGATTCAAGTAATTCATCAATCTTTTGCTTGGCAAGATCCTTAAAAATTGGCGGTATGTGAGTATAAACATTTCGAGACGGCGGCATATCTTTGTTATATTTTAATGAAAAGGGTGGTACGTTAAATTTAGGAAATTCCTTCGATGTAGCTACTGATCTTATGTTTCGTGCATCCAATATTGAGAGTTCACATGGCCATACATCGTACGCAATCTCCTTTACAGGAATATCTAATCCAACAGCTAGTACGCTATACCTCATTGCTGTGTTAAATCCCAGTAAAGCCCTTCTTTCGTCCACCACATAAAACTTTTCCGCAAATACTGGCCTGTCCTTGGTAATATATAATTCTTCTTCCTTGCTGACACGTCGTTGCTGCTTCAGAATCGTTGAAAGACTGATCATTTTTCCAAGTTTCAAAGCATACTTAGTTTAATAACGATTTTCAAGGGTTTCTTTGTCATATTAATTTACACAAAGCATGTTCACGATTATTTATTGATAGTCATTTATTCATTTAACAATGTACAACTATTTATTAATATCCTTACTCTATCCATCACAACAAAGACCTTCGGTTACCATAGCAGAATGTCACATTGTAGAATCGGTGTCAATTCACGGGTCATCGATTAGGTAGATTCGGATGGGATTAAGAAACACGTGTGATGAACAGCTGCTACAGCTGGCTTCCAAGTGTTGAGTAGGCGTTCCGACGATGTTGATAAATATGCAATTACGACTTCGATTCGTATCAAACCGACATCCGGCGAAATCGGTTAAGCTTACGAAAGCAATTTAGGTGACGAAGCAGGAGGGTTGATGAAGACGAGAAGCTAGAACTTGGGCTGGCTGATTATCCAAGTAGATGTGTCGAACGGTAGTTGTCCGAATGCGTTCAAATTATCGAAACTGTTTTATTACTTTTCAACCTGGAGTAAAACAGAGAATTAAAACCCAACTTAACAGATTCTTTGAATATTTTCTTACTATATTCAACTTTCTGGCTTTCTCCGACCCAGCTGCCTTGCCATATTTCCGGGATCGTGGCTTCTTTAAGTTAGTATTAAGGAGTTTCAGTTCGGCTTTGATAAGCATATTTATGTATTTATCAAATACGAGTCGTTTGCATTTTCTACACAAAAATGTGTATGCATCATGCTGCAAAATGTGAGCCGCAATTGTTTGTTTGATGCCAATGTTTGTTTGAGTTAGTAAATCCTTAAAACTGTCCTTGAAAGCACTTAATATCGATTTAAGGAAGTTTTATAGATTTTGGCTTACTACTCCATATGATCGACTGTTATTTAAAACCGAATGATCGCTTTTAGTTCGTTCATCGCTCGTTGTATTGGTCAGGCACTCTTTATGAACGATGGAGCGGGTAATCCATCCGGCCGTATAGTTGAGGCAGTTCATTTGTGAAACATCAAAATCCTCTGATTCGAACTGTTTTAATGGGACTTCACATTCCAAATTCGGTTCTGCGTCAATGATATTCGCATTCAAAAAATCTTTCAAGCAGAAGAAGTTGACGCCTGCATCTTCCTCGCAATTTGCGTTTTCTGGCCTTTTGAGCAGCTGATTCACGCAAACCGAACGACAAGCTGTCATGAACTGACTTGGATCAGGACGATTATTGTTCATATTTTGCATCCGTACTAAACCGAAAAAGTCTTCAAGACCATCTTGGTTTAGCACCCTTGTAGGTAAACATTCAAAACCATACTCTTCTGCGAGATTAAAAAAAAGTTTTTTCAGGCTTTCAATGTTCAACAGCCATCCTCCAATGAACCAAGGCTTCCGGCTCGGCTTTGGAAATGTTTTGTGTTTTGCTAGCTGTAAAAAAATATGAACATAAAAAAACGTCATACACACAAATATGTATTCGCATTTATGTCCTATCTAAAATATTCTACCAAAACATTAGCTTATGTAGGTAACTAAAATGGTATAACATTATATTATGTATGTCTACTAGGAAGATGCACACTATGGCAACTGAGAAGTTCTGGTAAGCGTACAGCGAATGGGAGTGTCCTGTAAAAGTCTTTCAAATATACTTAAATCATTGTTTTAAATGCCGAACACTTCAATGAGTCCAATCTGCAATCACTTTTTGTTCATTATCTCTTACGGTAGGCATAAGAGTAGGTTTTTCTATACCGTTTGCAGTATAGATCCAAATACGATCATTTTAACTTTTGGTTTTGCATGTGCTGAAGAGATGAATTTGAATAAATTTTAATTAAGGTAAACTTTACTTACATCTTCAAAGCTTTCACATTTCTTGTCGACGAACATCAATTCTTGCAATTTGGGCTTTAATTCGTCCCAAAACTTCCTAATGATCTGACTGTTTTCAAAGTGCATCCAATAGTGTCTGAAAAAAGAAGTTCACTATTTTTCTTTTCCTAATTTGTTATTAAATATTGTTTTACCTTATAATTTTTCTCGTTGCCGTCGACAGCGTTGAAAATGTCGAACAATTTGTCGATGTCCGAACAATACTCTGCAGTATCCTCACATTCCTCTGGAAGAACACCTGCTTCTACATACATCTGTATGGAAGTTGCGACGGTTTGGCTTAGTGTTTCCGCTGCCACTGCCACACGCATCTCTTCAAACGCTGGAAGAAATATATGCCCATTTCACACTTTTGGAGCGGCTCTGGGCAACCGTGTTGAATCTTCATCGTATCAGAGCCGGATGTGGTCCCATTTCACCATTTTTCCGTTGTATACCGCAATGTGACGCATTAGGTTGTTTCAGGATGATTTTAGCAGGTGCGGAGCATCAAACATTCCGTATATTTTCTCCTCGCGGTGAACAAAAAACGGGGAAAGATCGTTTACCCCGAGCTTAGTGTACAGGGAACGGTTCGTGGCGTTTTGGTCACACACAAGCACTTTTGGTATGAGCCCAGAATCGCTGATTGCAGTACAAACGGTTTTAACGTAACGTAAGTAGCTCCTCTGCCTTGAAACCTTCTTCGCTAAAAAAAATAGCCGATGCTTTGCTTGTATCTGGTGAATAAGCATTTAATCATTATTACTAAAGCGGATGAGGCTCTGCATGAGGTCTTCCTAACGTCTTGACCCGGGAGCTTGGACGGAAATCCAACAATTTCGTCGGGCTTGGCCTTAGCATAATATGAAAGGTGGGGTTTACTTAACTTTGATGCACAATATATTTGTAACTACATCAGCTACAAACTTGAAATTCTGGATTTCTTTTAGTTTATATGTTTATTATTGATAGAAAATTTCAGAACAAGCATTGGTAAAAGTCACTTTTCTGATTTTTGTCCGCCTGATACCCTATAGTGTGATGGAGCTTCGGTGTTGACACGGGTAATGCGTCGAACCCTTGGCGGATCATGCTGAGGTGTTGATAGCGTGACTGACACTTGAAAAAGGTTTCCAAAGTGCTCGAACCAGCGTTTCAACTGGTCAACCGGGTCGGTCAGTAACTGTCCAGACGTGTCTTCCACGGGCATCGTAGCATTCATCTTGGTCCCACTAAGGCGACGTTAGACATCGTAGAGGAGACGGATGTCGCCGGTGTTTGCGGCTTTCTCGCCTTCGTCGGCTAGGGAGTCCGCCCACACTCTTTTGTCCCGTCTACATGAGCGTTTCACTTCCTTCTCGTGAGCCAAATAGCGCTGACGGGCTACGGCTTTGGCTCCTCGTGTTTTCGCTCGCGCTATCGTGGCTTTGGCGTTCCTTCGCTCCTTCAGATTCCAGGTTCGAAGCTCCAGGTATCATCTGTGATCCACTGCTTTCTTGGGGTGCGTAGTTCACCCAAATTATTCTAGCCGGTGGCGATGAAGGCGTTCTTGATGGCGCTTCATTGATCTTCTACGCTTTCACCTTCTGGGATATTTGCAGCACGATTTTCTAGCTCCTCGACGAAGGACCTTTTCACCGCAGCGTCTTCCAGTCGACGTGTGTTGAACCGGCGCCCAATTTTCTCCTCCTGTCGATGGATCCTGGCAATGCGCAGTCGGATTAGAAGATGATGGTCGGTCACGTTTGTTCCGCACATCAAAAAGGCTCCGTCTCCATTTTCGACTGATGCAGATGTGGTCGATTTGAATTTTCCGTAACGCTATCACGGAAAACCCATGTCACTTTGTGCACTGGTCGATGGGGAAAGAACGATCCCCTAACCACCATGTCATGGTTGCCACAAAACTCTGCAAACAGCTCACGGTTTTCGCTTATTTCTCAGAGACCATGGCGTCCAATGGCGTGCTCATAGTCCGAGCTGTCGGAACCAACCTTCGCGTTGAAGTCGCCCATTAGGATCTTGATATCTCCTTTCGGAGTCTTGTCCACGACAGCATGCAGTTGACTGACAAAGTTCTCTTTGTCTTGCAATTCGGCAGCATCGGTTGGCGCGTAACATTGGATCATGGTAAGGTTTCGAACCCGTGTTCTGAATCTGGCTATAATTATAATTATAATTAAAGTTCGGCCAACGGACTTCGCTCAGTCATAGGATCTCAAGCTTCATACGGCATGCCTCATTGGCTAATTGTGCCAGTTAACCCTGCTGGGCTAGGGTTAACACATTCCAAGTTCCAATTCTTGTCCGTTGTTTCGCGCTAAAAGTCGTTGCCGTTGAATCAGTTCGTAATCTTTCATTTTCGGTTTCTGTAACGTTTTTTGGGTTTAGGAAACAGTTGGTTGTTGGCCTAAGGTTCCTTATCCACCGTGGTGGGACTGTCACCTTAGGTATAGCTTCCGGTGGAGGAGCATTCCGTACTCAGCGGCTGGATGCCAGAACAGAAGCTGTTTGAGCCGTAACTTCTTGGTGAACAGACGCTCCAGACGTACCTCCTCAATCTAGCTGAAGTCAGAAGGACAACAGTGACCAGGCTGCAGTATCAGCTAAGCACACAACTCTTAGCTGACGGTCTTTGTCATCGCTTGACCCGTGGAAGCATGAGGTAGGAACTTGTGAGGACCAAAGCTATGTAGGACGCTCTTCTTTTCGATTCACCGTTTTGCAGCCCATCCAATTGATATCCGGATGCATTAATGCGGGGCTTACTGTTGCAGGAGACGACCTCAGGATGTACGTGAAAGTTCAGGCATCTTCAAAATGGGTCGTTAGATGTACAGTAGGCAGAAAAAGACGCAGATATTTTTCTCCCCTAACACCGCCAACAGTGGGCGAAGGATTGTACATACATAACTACATACAACTGGTGGATCATATCACCTACAACAGGTGGCTCCAGCACACCTTACCCTATCATACTAACAAATATTTCTTCCCGAGACAACTGTGGAGTTGCTGTGGATTTTACTATCTCTAGTAGCAGTGTAGCAGCGGTTGTCGAACTAACATTCCTTCCCATTCCCGATGACCTCAAGGACATGGCCGGTGCCGTTGTAGGCTTTATAAATGTTGAACTCTCGATTTGTGGTAAGCTAGTATACCCAACACCATTAATTGTATTTTTGGGCAACTTTGATTGTTCTAGTCAAACACGGTGTAGCAACTACGATGTATGTTGAGTATGAGTTAAGATTCGGACCTGGAGCTTTCTAAATTCGTCTGAAGTGCTTCTTTACCCTTTGGAGCCGTAGGGGTCATATATGACCCCAACATAGAAATAGCTGTATAAACTCACCCATTTGATAAAACAGAATACTGTCTTCGGCAAAGTTGTTGCAAATTGAGTCCTTTATTAGGAAAATGGGAATATTTGTATTGTGGCCTTCATTGATAACCTAGAACATGCTGAACACCATGAAATTTGTAAAAACGAAATAATTGACATACCAGTTGTTCTTAAAGCTGAACTTGGATGTGGGTTACGTTTATATGTATTCATTTAGCCTTTGTCAAGAATATCAAAAGGTGTTTTATATTTTGGGATGTTCTAGGTGTTCCAAACTGTCCTATAGTGAAGTCCTCAAATCTACAAGATTAATTTTATGTATTTTTGTCACAAAAAATAGCATTGCATAGCCTACTGGGATCCGTGAGGCACTTGACATCCACAATGTCATTTGAACACTATAGGGATATTCCAGGTCAGCCAAACTACCTTGGAGTTCAGAACTTCAGGTCTACACTCGTAACAGTAGCCATATCTGTTATACTGAGTAATGCTTCATAATCAACTGCGGTTACTGGAGCAATCTGAAATATACTAGCTTATCAAAACTCTTTGGGATATTCACGGCCGTCCAAACTGTTCTAAAATGAAGTCCTTCAAATCTACAAGAATAATTTTATGTGTTTTCATCATAAATAATAGTATTGCATAATCTGCTGAGATCCGCGAGGCTCTTGAAATCTCAAATGTCACTTAGAGACACTATAGGGATATTTCAGGTCAGCCAAACTACCTTGGAGTTCAGAACATCAGGTCTACACTCATAGCATCAGCTATATCTGACATACTGAGTAAAGTTTCATAATCAATCGCGGTGACTGGACTAACATGAGGACATTAAGAATCATTCAAACTATCCTGAAATTAGCTCTTGACAGTAATAGTAGTTATGCTCTCAATGAACTTTAAACTGTAATCTGTGATCCCCCTAGCATATCATAAGTCATTCCAAAATAGTTTTGAGATATTCCAGATCAACAACTCTACTCCGGAGACCATAGCTACTGGTCCACACTTAGATATTGAACACCAGGAAAGTATGAATGGCCCCAGCTGATCTTATGATGTCCATTGAACTTTCAGAACACTTCCTGGGCATGATAGATTACAAATCGTAACTTAGTATAAAGAGAGAAGTTACCGTTACACCCGTACACTTTAGAATCTGAACTCAAGAACATTCTGGATGGCCTAGGATATCCCGACTGATCTTATACTCTCTATTGAACTTTCAGAAGATTTAATGGGCATGATTGATTACAAATCGTAGTTTTATATAACGAAAGAAGCTACCGTTACACCTGTAGACTTAAGGATCGAAACTCAAGAACAGTTTGGATGACCTAGGATGTCCGAAAAATATTTTGCAGAATATTCTAACTTTTTTTATGCTATTGTGCACCAAAACTACAGGAACACGTAGATCAAACTTCATAATAACGCTTGGAAAAATTCCGGCTTCAAAGGGTTTTAAACCTCTTGAAACGCCTCTGAAAGAACTTTAATCTCCTTAAAGCGAATCCCAACCTGTGGAAGTGTTCATAGAACACTAAGCTGCGAAGCAGATTTTGTCCCAGCGAGGACATCACACCAATAAGAAGAAGATATATACGTTTTGTACACGTACACGGGTTCAGGTTACAAACCGTCTTGTAGAAGCCATCGACTATTTGATCAATTTTACAAGAATTGGTTTGTTTCCCAGAGACCCATTCCGCCGCCAATATCCATCTGCGGATGGCACAAAATTATCCAATCTTGGATCATTATCTGGACCACATGATGTTGATGTTCAGCAGTAGTGGCAGCAGGTCTCTGCCGTAGGTCGGCCACGTTAACGTCTTCATAAATTCCAGATTAGACATGCGCCCGTGTGGGGCTTGCTTGTGGTGATCGCTGAGCTCGCTCGCCGGAAGAAAGGTCAACCCCGTGTGACATCGCGAGAGTTTCGTCGTGATTGCGCTCCGCGTGTTGTCTTACAGGTAACAACTCTACCCCGCCTGCTGCTGGTCCCGATAGGAAGAGAAAGATATCCAGCCAATATCGTTTAGTCTGTCCCCTGGCTTCGGCCCACAACTCCGTGATGCGCGCAATTGGGATATAGCAAATCACAGCTCCACGGTTCATAGCTCAGCAGTCGCCGCCGCCGCTGCCGCTGTCGATGTTTGTGGCAAACATAAATTGTAGCACGTTGAACACGATTTCTCAAATGTAGATTGTTATTTTTCATGTTTCTGGTGCAGTTTTTATCTGCATTCGGATCGGATGCCTTTCCTATTACTTTCCTGTGCAGCGGTGCACAGTGAAAATTTCACTGAAACTGTTGCATTGCACATCAATCCTTTGAGAATAGGAAATTCAAACTGTGCAGACCACAAGGCGCGACCACGAAAAAAATGACACAGGTTGAAAATTCATCTTCGGCTGGGTTGCCCTTCAGGAGCCAATGGAAGCAATGGGCGATGGGCGCTTCTTGAATTTTGCCCTAAATCACGACCGACCGGCCGACCGTGTGGTTTCGTCTTTGAGGACAGGGAAAACTTTTCGGCAAAATGGATTCCGCCCTGAACGAACACTGACTGGGCGGCAGCGGGCGTGCTTGCAATAAATGAGCGGTTAAACTTCGTGATTTATTAAAGGAATTTTCAAGTCACAGCTTTTCGGGGCTCTTTTCCGTGCGCGCGTGATTAGCTATTTTTATTTGCTTTCTAGAGGAAGGTAGCCAGTTGGAGTGCACCGTGAAACAAAACAAGCGGAAAACATGCCACCAAAACGTTTGTCTTATCGCGCATTCTAGCGCACTCGTTTGGTGGCATTAGTTCAGTCGAAGCGTCATTTTCCACTTGAAAGCACTGAGAGACAGAGCATTGCCTACCAGAGAGGGAAGTGAACCCCATTAAGGAGGCACATATTGCGGTGAAATCGCCCTTCCGCTGCTGTTGGCTTTCTTGGCGGTTCTTTAAAAGCGGTGTGGTACCTATGAGAGGCAGAGCCATTCCAAAGTAGTTGAAGTACAGGACTGATTGCCAGGTCTTTCCACATTATTGTTATTAGATTTTAATAGCTCTTTTGTTGCGGTTTGGTGTTTGGATCAACTGCCTCATCTAGGCAAGAGTTCCCATGCCGAGATGAGGCAGTTATTCATACCTAGGTCAAATATGGGTACATTATTGCATTGTCGACATTTGGTCAGTTTGTTAGTATAAGCTGAAATAAGCTGTTTCTAAAAGGTCGATCTTATTATACAAAACAATTTGGGAATAGCTGCTGAAAAACCGAATGCAGTAAGCCTCGATAAATTCTTAGATAATTTTCTAAAGGAACTCAGAAACAAACAATTCCGAAGAGTTTCGAAAGATAATCATAGATTTCCGTGAGAGTCCAAGGAGAGAGTCCGAGAAGAAGCTCTGTATGAATCCCAGGACAAAAGGAGAAATTTCTGGAACAAATCGAAGAGCAATCACTGAAAAAAAATCTTGGAGAAATTAATGTGGAAGCTTCATACCACAATTTTAGACAAAAAAAAACAGATAGAAATTCATCCTTTAAGAGGAAACGCCTAAAACATTGCTACAGGTGTTCCCTGATAAACTTTATAAGAAATTGATAGAAGAACTCTTATTGAAGTTACAGACAGAAGGAATTTTAAAAGAAATCCGTGGAGAAACTGCTAGAAATGTTGTTGGAGAAAAATGCTTGAGAAATCCTTGAAAGAATTCCAAGTGAAATCCTTGCAAGACTGCCAATATTAATCTCGAGCAAAACTTCGACAGGAATCTCTAGAGGAATTGCGGTAGGAATCTCATAAAGAAGACCTGGTAGGAATGCTTTGAGGAATTCCAAGAATAATTCCCGAAAGAATCTCCGGAGGAATTCCGGGAGGAAACCCTAGATGAATTCTGGGTGATATCCCTAAAAAATTACGGGACCGATCCATGGAGGTCCTTGGCGTGATAGTAACGTGTGCTAACCATCTAACCAGGTCCGCTCCTCCGGTAGGAATTCCGGGAGGAATCACTGGCGGAATTCCGGTAAGAATCCTTTTAGGAATTCCGGAAGTACTCCCTGGAGGAATCCCTGGAGGAATCATTGGATTGGAAGAACTCCTGACGAAATTTCGGAAAAAAGCCCTGAAGAATTTGCAGGAGGTATTCCGGGAGCCCTGTAGGAATACCGAGAAGAATCGTTAGAGTAATTTCGGGAGGAATCCGTGGAAAAAAACCGGGAGGAATCCCCAGAGGAATTCTGGGTGAAATCCCTGAAGAAATTACATGATCGATGCATGGAGGAATTCCGGGAGACATCTCTGGAGGAATTCCAAGAGAAGCTCTTGGAGGAATTCTGAGAGAAATTTCTGGAGAGGAGTTCCGGGAAGAATTCAAGTAGGAATTCCGGGAAGAACTCCTTACGGAATTCTGCGAAAAATCCTTATAGGAATTCCGGGAGAATTCCCTGGAGGAATCCTTGGAGGAATCCCTGGAAGAATCGCTGGCGGAGTCTTTTGATGAATCATTGGAAGAGCTCCTGAAGAAATTTAGGAAAGAAGCCCCGAAGGAATTCCGGGAGCTCTGGAGAAATACCGAGAAGAATCCCTAGAGGGATTTCCGGAGGAATTCCAACAAGAATCCCTGGAGGAACTCCAACAAAAATCTCTTGAGGAATTCAGGAAGAAACCTAGGAGGGATTCTGGGACGACTCTCTCGAGGAATTCTAGGGGGAATCCTTTGAGAATTCCGGAAGGATCCCTTGAGGAATTACGGCCAGAATTACTAGAGGAAATACGATCGTTTTTTCTAGAGAAATTCCTGGAGGCTCCCTACAAGAATTTCAAGAGGAATCCCTGAAGGAATTCCGGGAGGAAACTCTGAATTAATTCCGGGAATCAGGGTGTCTACTACCTGGAAAAACCTGGAAAACTGGGAATCCTCAGGGAATTTTATTTGACAGGGAAAAACCTGGAATACTCAGGGAATATCGTGAAGACTCAGGGAAATTTTGGACCAATGAAAAAAAAAAAACAATAAAATATTGGGTCGGTTTTTTCATAAATTTTGTCAGCGTTTCTTTCTGGAATTTCTTTGGAAATACCTCTTGAAATTCCTCCCAGAGTTTTTTTTACAAGATTTCTTCCGTATTTTTTCACGTCATTTGTCTTGGTATTCCTTTTTGAATTCCTTCCGAAAATTCTTCCGGATTCCTACCTAGATTCGAACATTTCTTTCCGGGATTCTTCCCTGATTCCGCAATTCCGATTGATTTCTTCTGGATTTTTTACGGGGATCATAGAGAATTTCTTTAGAAATTTTCCTAATATTGCTCCCGTGGGTTCTACCAGGATTCATCCCGAGATCTCCACAGCAGTTTCTCTCAGGATATACAGCAGATTTTGTTGCGGGATTTCTGTTAGAGCTTCTATCGGAATTCCTCTTGAAGGAGTTATTCCTAGGATTTCTACTAAAGGTCCTCCAACGGTTTTTCAGTCGATCCCTCCACATTCACGCTGCATGTTAACAAAAATTATTAAAATTATTAAAATTATTAAAATTATTCCCGAGAGAAACTACGTGCGAAATCCCGCAAGGAAATCCACGAGGAATATCTGAAAACTGTCTTGGGAAAGAAATCCCTGGAAGAACTTTTGCAAAAAACCCTAGAGAAATTCTTGGAAAACTGTCCCGAAACCACTAAGAGAAATTCTTGAAGAACTTAGGAAAACGTTTGGAAAGATCTACAGGAGGAATCCAGCGAGAAACTCTGAAAGAAAGTCCGGGAGGTTCGTACTCTAGCAGCATAATACATAAATAGTTAGCAGAATATCAGAAATGCGTAAAAACCTCTGGATGTACTGGGGAAAACTGAAGAAAGCCAGAATAGAAAATCTTTGATAATTTAAAGAGAAAACTCTGCGAGAAACTGGAAATGAATTTAAAGGAGGAATTCTGGACGGATTTGAAGGAAGAATCATCGGTAGAATTTCAAAATCTCAACATTTCTACACCACCAGCACAGTACAAACATCCAAGTTCAAATTCAAAACTGTGTATGGAATTTAACTGTCAAATACTGCCTATGACCGTATATCAATCCCATATTTGCTGTATTTCCTATTCATATGGGACAGTTATGCGATCATAGGCAGTATAGTCTGTGAAATTACTGATTGAACTCCTGAAGGTTTTTTTTTCCTGATTTTCTAGAGTATTTGGATGTCATTGTAGGTGGAAATCTCAGAGCATTTTTTGCAATTAACTGAAAAGAACCTTGGGAAAAGTTTAGAAATAATCCTCAACCGATTTTTTCATTATTTCCGAAAGATTTTTGTTAAACAGTTCTTTAAAGAATGTAGCGATTTAGTGGAATCTATTAAATAATAAATCTTGCACATTTTTTCTTAAATTTTTATTTAGGTTTTGTGGATATTATTGTATATTTTTTTTAGAAGTATAGAAATTTTATAAAAATTAGGCTAATTTTTTATTAATTTATATTTAAAATTTCTCTCTGGAAAAACCTGGAAAACTCAGGGAATTTTATTTTGTCTTATGAGTAGACACCCTAGGGAAGAATTCCCGAAGGAATTCCGGGAGGAATCCTTAAGGATTTTCGGGAGGAATCCATCATAGAGGATTTCAGAGAGAAATCTCTTGAGGATTACCGGGAGGAATCCATAGAGGAATTCCAAGAGGAATCCCTATAGGAATTCTTGGAGGAATCCTTAGAGGAATTCCACGAGAAACCTCTGGAGGAACTCCGGAAAAAAATCTCTGGGGGAATTCCGGGACCGGGAGGAACCCCTGAAGGAATTCTCGAAGGAATCCCTAGAGAAATTCCTGGACGGATTCCGGAAAGAAACCCTGAACAAATTCCAGTAGGAATCACAAGAGCATTTCCTGCAAGATTCCAGAGAGAAACCTCTGGTGGAATTGCTAGAAGAACTCTGGTAGGAAATCCTAGAGGAATTCTAGGAGGTATACCTCGAGGGGAATCCCTAGATGATTTCCTGGAGGAATCCATAGAGGAATTCCGAGTGAACTGTCTAGCAGTTCCGGAATTTCTGGAGGAATTCCAAAAGGAATCCCTAGATTAATTCCGGAGGAGGGGGGCTAGAGGATTTTCTAGATGAATTCCAGGAGGCATCCCTAGAGGAATTCTGAGGGGAATCCCTAGAGGTATTCCGAGAAAAATCTGTAGCGGAATTTCGGATGGAATCCCTAGCGGAATGCTCAGGACAGAATTCCTAAAGAAATTCCAGACGGAATCTCTAGAGAACTTTCGGATGAAATCTCTCGAAGATATTCCGGGAGGAGTTGCTAGATGATTTTCGGGAGAAATCCCTAGAGGAAGTCCTGGAGGAACCCATAGAGGAATTCCTGGTGGAGTCCCTAGAAAAATTCTTTTTGGAATTTCTAGAAGAATTCTAGAAGGAATCCCTAGATGATTTCCTGGAGAGGGGGTGGTGCCAAGAGGGCTTTCTAAATTCCGGGAGGCAACCCTAGAGAGGAGAAATTTCTAGCAGAATTCCGGGTGAAATCCCTAGTGGCATTCTGAATAGAATCCCTAGCGGAATTCTGGGTGGAAGAGGAGTTCTGGACGTAAACCAGAAGAGTTCCGGACAGAATCCCTAGTTAAATTCCAGACAGAATTTCTAGAGAGCTTCCGGATGGTAGATATTCCGGGAGGAATCCTTATTGGAGTTTTGGGAGGAATTCATATAAAAATATCGCTAATAATCCCTAGATTAATTTCGGGAGGAATCCCTTGAGGAATTTAAGGAGGAGTTCCTATAAAAATATCGCAGAAAATCACTAGAGTGATTCCGGAAGAAATCCCAGGAAGAATCCCTAGAGGAATTCCGGGAGCAATCCTCAAAGGAATCCCAGGAGGAAGCCCTAGAGATGTTCCGGACGGAATACCAAGATGACTTACACACGAAAATTCTAAAGGAATTTGGGCCGGAATCCCTCGAGGAATTTCGGGCGCAACCCTTAGAGGAACTCCGGACGGAATTCCGAAAGGAATTCATGAAGAGAGTTCAAAAGGAATCCGTTGAGCAAATTGAAGAAGACTTCCTTGCTCAAGGTTTTCATAGAGAAATACTGATAGGAATCCATTTAAGAAATCCGCAAAGAATGTTGGGAGAATACCGTGAAGTTCAGCTCGTGGTGAAATTTCCGAGAGGAAACCCTAAAGAATGTTTTGGTGGAATCCTATTTATAAAAATTCGGAAGATTTGGAAACTCGGAATCTCATGTGCTTGAACCCATAAGGATATGAGTAATGGGCACATATTTTTTTTTATTCTTCAATGACTTACAATTTGTACAGTGCCTAAATGTATTCTATTCTAATTCTGCTATATCCAACTGGTGACCGTTGCGCTGCTTTCACTTCCTACCCTATCATGGTAGAATGATGAGCACGAGGAAGCTGATGTGTGGCTGTCGGTTGTTCCTGTTTCCAGTCTGATTGGGGGTCCATTGTCAGCTGGTCTCAGGGGGGAAGAGCAACTGACGAAAGTGTCGGGGCTGGGATCGAACCCATGACCATCTGCTTATGAAGCAAACGTGAGGCCACTACGCCACGGGCAGGCACATAATTTTGTCTATAGAAAATACACATAAAATAAATGAAAATATATGTATTCTGATGTCTGAAAAACAAGCCTTTTGTTAGGCAAAAAAAATAGCTCTAGGAATTGGTAGGTAGGGTATGTGTTCCATCAGTAATCTCACGCTCCCATATTCATCCTATTCGAAAACTAGCGATTACGGCACCGATTAATTTCGTTCTTTTTGTTTTCATGCATGCTCACTCCTAACAAAAAATACAAAAATAAGAAACAAAATAAACAACGCCTCAATCCTTTGTTTTTCGTAGGATGAAAATGGGAGCCACATGCTTAATAAGGGAACCAGTACCCTATATGTTTAGAATGTTACATACTCATTTATTTAGTTTTGAAACTCTAAGGTTATTCGCAATCATTTAAAGAACTGTAATGCCAATTAAATACTCTAAGTGTACATTTATGCAGCTGTTCTTGATAATTATTATAAAAAAATATGAGCACAGCCATCATTTATCGCAAACTAACCAAGGGTGCTTGCTAATTTTCAAAACATCGACGTATCATGTGGACATAATTCGTTGGCGTCAACCGCTCAACCATCATGCACTTAACTTCATGCCATATTGCAATGCTATCAACTTCACTGTAAATCTTCAAATATAATTAACAGTTCACCTCAGAGTCATTTGTAGGAGCACCCAAAAGCTGGTAGCAACTCAGTCGCATCTTCTCTCTTCGAGTACGAACCCATCACGCGCACGCGGAGGAGCGAATCTGTGTCACATGGGGCCAATTCACATCGCTAGTGGCGTTTTATGGAGTGTGGATGGCTGCGTACCTACCCCTACGAACGACGATAATATTTCAAATAAAAAAACATTTAATTACGCAGGACGATGTCAGGGTTCGCGACGATTGGTGGTGTGATGAGCATACCAGCTATAATTGCCTAATATCGGCTTCAATGGTGTGTACTTTACCCTCTTGGCTGACATCGATGTTCGACATACGAGCGGGAAAGCCATATGTGCATTGCAAACGGCAGTTAGCATTCCTCAGGTTTAACCTCGATTTGAACCTCCAATCAGGTGGAGCCGCGACGAGACTCTCCCAACTCGGATCTAATGGGCATCGAAGACGATTCCGTATCTATTTCGACGATGACGACGACGACGACGGTGGAAGAAGCATCAGGAGATGTGATGATATATAATCTCTCCTGGCAGCAGCATGTGATTTCACACACTGCAACAGGGTTTGTCCGAGGGATGTTGACCGTAAAAAGTGGTCAACGTGATTAGGCGAACTAAGCTACTTTTTTTCTTCTTGGCGTGACGTACTAAATAGGAGATTTCAAGGCTGCTTACGTTCTTTGAGCAATTCCACAGTTATTGACTGCCAATTTGCAAGAATTTATCGTGTGGCAGGCAAGGAGATACTCTATGCTCAAGAAAGTCAAGAAGATTTTCATTACAAAAAGTTCCTTAAATCCAACCGGTTATCATTACGCCGTTGGATGATGCTGAAATCTTGCTATAAGGATTAGATGAACTAAAATATATTCTGGCATGGTTCGCTATCAAAAAGTAGCAGATTAACAAAATCAACTGTATTTGTGTGACAATCTTTGAAATATATGCTCTCAAAACGATAATAGTCGGCCATTGCTTACTTATGTACCTTACTTACCGTTCAGGCTAAGGCCGGGGTGGCCTCTGCTGTACATAGTAGCCGTATCCATTCCACTCGGTCCATGGCTGTTTGTCTCCAGTTCCGCACTCTGCGTAGGGTCCGCAGATCGTCCTCCACTTGGTCGACCCACCTAGCTCGCTGCGCTCCACGTCTTCTTGTACCGGTCGGATGATTCTCTAGAACCATTTTAGTCGGGTTGCAATCCGACATCCTGATGACGTGACTCGTCCACCGTAGCCTCTCGATTTTCGCGGTATGGACGATGGTTGATTCTTTCAGCAGCTGATGCTGCTCGTGGTTCATTCGCCTTCTCCAAGTCCCGTCTTCCATGTGCACTCCGCCGTAGACGGTACGCAACACCTTCCGTTCGAAAACTCCAAGGGCGCCTTGGTCCTCTGCGCGTAGGGTCCATGTTTCGTGCCCATAGAAGACGACCGGTCTAATCAGCGATTTGTAGATAGTGAACTTCGTGTTACGGAGAACTTTATTCGATCGTAGAGTTCTGCGGAGTGTCGGCGGTCACCAGTGAGCCCAAGTAAACGAATTCTTCAACCGCCTCGATTTCATCACTGGCGATATAAATTCGGGGTGGCGGGCGCGGTGATTCCTCCCTGGAGCCCTTTGCCATCATGTACTTTGTCTTTGACACATTAATGACTAATCCGATTTGCCTGGCTTCAATCTTTAGTCTGATGTACGTTTCCGCCATCGTCTCAAATGTACGAGCAATAATATCAATATCATCAGCGAAACCAAGCAGCTGAACGGACTTCATGAAAATCGTTCCACTCGTGTTTATCCCCGCTCTCCTAATAACACCTTCTAAAGCAATGTTGAACAGCAAGCACGAAAGACCTTGCCGTAACCCTCTGCGAGATTTGAAGGGACTCGAGAGTGTCCCTGATACTCGAACTATGCACATCACTCGATCCATCGTCGCCTTGATCAATTGTATCAGTTTATCCGGGAATCCGTATTCGTGCATAATCTGCCATAGCTGTTCTCGATCGATTGTATCATACGCCGATTTGAAATCGATGAACAAATCATGTATGGGCACGTTGTATTCGCGGCATTTCTGCAACACCTGGCGGATGGCAAACATTTGGTCCGTTGTAGCGCGTTCACCCATGAATCCAGCCTGATATTGCCCCACGAACTTTCTTGCAATCGATGATAGACGGCGGCATATAATTTGAGAGAGTATCTTGTAGGCAGCGCTCAGTAGTGTGATCGCGCGGTAGTTCCCGCAATCCAACTTGTCGCCCTTTTTGTAGATGGGACAGTCGGCCATTGCAGCAGCCATGTTTTGGGGAAAGAGTTTTCGTTGACTGTTTTTTGTAGTGTACATCCCTAGTTTATAGTCGCCATCCTGCTCATCGTCTTCGTTCCGATGGGATCGGGAACAACCATGTTGTACACCACACTGATGGAACTTCACAATCCGTCCTCTCGCGCACTTGTCCTCGAACCCGCACACCGGAGTGATTGCGAAACGAAGAAAAGCGAAAAAATCGTCACATGATAAATCAAAATAATTGTTAATGAGATCTATGCTCCCTCGCCAGCCAAGCCAAACCAAGCCCGACCCGAACCCTGATCAGGGGCCACGGGAGGAAATCGATTGGATGAAACTGTTGACTCTCCATCGAACGCCGTCGCTCGTCGTCGATCTCGAGGCTACGGCGAATGGGAATGCTTTTGTGGTACCAACCTCTACGTACCATACCGGAAAAAAAATCCCGGAGAACATAATTAAACGACATTGCCACGTAGGTGTAACGGAACAAGGTCTAACGGACAACAACAGCAACGAGATGGGGTGCTCTCTATCTTTACATCTCGAAGGTGTGGAACTTTGCGCAGGCGACCGAAGGCCGAAGGGGGACGCCTGCAAGGTGGGGCTAGTTCATCCGTGTGAACGATATGGTTTTCGAGATGTTGACCGCCGCCGCGCGCAAGACACGTTCATTATCGAGGGGATGTGAAGCTGATTTCGATGGCGTGTCGGAACGGGTCGCACGTATGGAGTGTATTCAAACACGCGTCCAAGTACGGAACATGGTACCGGGTGGATGACACTAGTTTCGGAAGTGGTGGTCCCGTTTCTTTTTGATACATGCTGTTGAACGAAGTTCATTGACCGCAGATGGAAAAAAGAAAAAAAAAGTCGACGAAACAATTTGTTTACCAGCAATCATATCAATAATAATTATTATTAATTATTAATTTGAACACTGGCTGGTTTGGAATAGGAGCCAGGACGATCGGCATCCGTAGCTGAATCAGTTCATGGAAGGAATTACCACCGGACAAACTGAGTGGTAGGAATTTCTCCGTGGGTTCCTCTAGGCTATCCTCCAGATTTTTTTTCGGGGATTCCTCAAAAAAATCCTGAAAGGATTCACCCAAGAATTCCTCCGGAGATTCCTCCAGGAATTCCTCCAGGAATTCCTCCAGAGATTCCTCCAGGAATTCCTGCGGGGATTCCTCTAGGAATTTCTCCGGGGATTCCTCCAGGAATTCCTCCGGGGGTTCCTCCAGGAATCCCTCCAGGAATTCCTCCGGGGATTCCTCCAGGAATTTCTCCGGGGATTCCTCCAGGAATTCCTCCAGGGATTCCTCCAGGAATTCCTCCGGGGATTCCTCCAGGAATTCCTCCGGGGATTCCTCCAGGAATTCCTCCGGGGATTCCTCCAGGAATTCCTCCGGGGATTCCTCCAGGAATTCCTCCGGGGATTCCTCCAGGAATTCCTCCGGGGATTCCTCCAGGAATTCTTCCGGGGATTCTTCCAGAAATTCCTCCGGGGATTCCTCCAGGAATTCCTCTGGGGATTCCTCCAGGATTCCTCCGGGGATTCCTCCAGGAATACCTCCGGGGATTCCTCCAGGAATACCTCCGGGGATTCCTCCAGGAATTCCTCCGGGAATTCCTCCAGGAATTCCTCCGGGAATTCCTCCAGGAATTCCTCCGGGAATTCCTCCAGGAATTCCTCCGGGAATTCCTCCAGGAATTCCTCCGGGAATTCCTCCAGGAATTCCTCCGGGAATTCCTCCAGGAATTCCTCCGGGAATTCCTCCAGGAATTCCTCCGGGGATTCCTCCAGGAATTCTTCCGGGGATTCCTCCAGAAATTCCTCCGGGGATTCCTTCAGGAATTCCTCCGGGATTCCTCCAGGAATTCCTCCGGGATTCCTCCAGGAATTCCTCCGGGATTCCTCCAGGAATTCCTCCGGGATTCCTCCAGGAATTCCTCCGGGATTCCTCCAGGAATTCCTCCGGGATTCCTCCAGGAATTCCTCCGGGATTCCTCCAGGAATTCCTCCGGGATTCCTCCAGGAATTCCTCCGGGATTCCTCCAGGAATTCCTCCGGGATTCCACCAGGAATTCCTCCGGGATTCCTCCAGGAATTCCTCCGGGATTCCTCCAGGAATTCCTCCGGGATTCCTCCAAGAATTCCTCCGGGATTCCTCCAGGAATTCCTCCGGAGATTCCTCCAGGAATTCCTCCAGAGATTCCTCCAGGAATTCCTGGAGGAATCCCTGGCGGAATCCCCAGAAGAATTCCTGAAGGAATTCCAGGAGGAATCCCCGGAGGAATTCCTTGAAGAATTTTTTGAGGAATTCCTGGAGGAATCCCCGGAGGAATTTCTGGAGGAATCCCAGCAGGAATTTCTGGAGGAATTCCCGCACGAATTCCTGAAGAAATTCCTGGAGGAATGTCTGCAGGAATTCCTGAAGGAATGTCCGCAGGAATTCCTGGAGGTATTCCAGGAGGAATGCTAGAGGATTACCTGAAGGAATTCCAGGAGGAATGCCTAGAGGAATTCCAGGAGGTATCTCTGGAGGAATTCGTGTATCTGATCCTGGAGGGATTCCTGGAGGAATTCCGGAAGGATTCCCTGGAGCAACTCCTGGAGGAATTCCTGGAGATAACCCTGGAGGAATCCCCGGAGGAATTCCTGGAGGAATCTCCGGAGGAATTATTGGGTGAATCCTCTTAAGAATTTTTTGAGGAATCCCCGAAAAAAATTTTGGAGGATAGCCTAGAGGAACCCACGGAGAAATTCCTAGAGGAATTCCAGATCAAATTCCCGAGAAATATGCAAGAGGAAATCCTAGAGGAATACTAGAGAGTTCCTGAATGAATCTTAGAACGGGTTTCTAATAAAATTTCGGATTTCTTGTAGTTAATCTCTAACGGAATTCTTAGAAATATCGCAGAAGAATCCCTCAGAAGGAATGCCATATGAAACTTTGACAGGAATCCAGAAAGGAATTTCTGGAGGATCACAGAAAAAGGAACTCCTGGATGAATCAAAGCAAGAACTCGTGCAGCAATATCAGAACGAAAAAAAAAAAATCTTTAGGTGTCCTATAAGAAAATCTTGGAGAAATCTAAAAAAATCCTATCTACATAGTAGGATTTTCTCATGGGTGAAGCCGAGGAGGAATTCCTGGAGGCACATAGAAGGAATATCAGCTGAAAATTCTAAAGGATTCCCGGAAGGTACTGGTGGAGAAGTATGTACAAGAAAAAAATCTTGAATGAATCCGTGATGGAGCTCCCGGAGCAGCATAAGACAAAATCCGGAAGAAACTTCTGAAGGAACTGTAGAAAGAGCTGCTGGAGGAATAGGAAAAGAGAGCCCTGAAATTTTAAATAACTCTTGAAGGAATTGTTATAGTTATTCCAGAAAGAAATCTTGAAAATATAACAAATTGGAATACTGGTTTTGAAATCCCAGAAGAAATAAAATTAAAACGGAATCTCAGAAAGAACCCTCTGATGAATTCAAGAATGAAGCTGAAAGAATCCCAGAAAGAAGCTCTGAAGGAATCTTAGAAAAAAAAATGTAAATTCCCAGAAGGAACTCTTAGAAGTTGGCCAGGAAAAGCTCCTGGAGGAATTCCCGTAGTAACCACAAATCAACACTACTTCATTTTGAAAATTTTTGTGGGCTTCGTGGCCGTGCGGTTAGCGGCGTCAGTCGTCTAGGCGTTTCGTAAGCATCGGAGTGCGGGTTCGATTCCCGCTCCAGTCGGGGAAAACTTTTCGTCAAACGGAAAATTCTCCATTGGGCCACTGAGTGTTATGTGTGTTGTCCGTTGTCTCGTGTTAGTGTAATGTTCAGTCTGTACAGCCTCTGGCTGAAGACGGTGTACTGTCTTTTTAAAATAGTTGCTCCCCACACTCATTTTGTATGATTTGCAACAAGTTCTGGCATCTACTCCAGTGGTTCATTCCGGCAACAGCTGACCGCAGAGTTCCTGTGATGGTTCCATTGAGATGTTGGCATTAGAATCCAGCCTCCATTCCGGCAGGAACTTTATCAAAATTCACACAATATACACCAGTCCCAGCAGCCGCTCCATGATGTTCACATCTCGTACCTAGCACAGAACCCGAGAAACTTCACTTTTCCTTGCGGAATAATTGATCAGGATATACCTATTTCCCAATAGTAAAATTGACATCTGGCTTGATCAACACAATCATCACTATCCTTGTCACCGTCATCATTGATCATCAAGTTCGTCGATTTTTCCGTTTCAGCTGAGTACCGTAATCCGGGGTCAAATTGATCACTTTAAAACAACTTTTGCGGATAACATCAGTGACAATTCAAATATTGCCAAAAGAATTTCTGTAAAACCAGTACCCCGTGGATCTCCATGGAACCATGTGTCGGAATTTTGTTCAACAAGTTTAAACTTTAAGTTAAATAACTCAAAATATAAAAAAAAAATGGAAATGCCACTTTGGGGCGAAATTGATTAGTATACAATTAAGCATCGGTTGGAAATGAAAATTTCCTTCTCCGCTTAATTTTGCTCCTCTAAAACCGAATAACGCGTTTAAAATCTTACAAGGGGTCGTCCATAAATGACGTAGCTTTTTGGGGGGAGGGGGGTGTTTGTGATTTTGTGACGAAGTGTGACGATAGGGGGGTAGGGGTTCATGATATGCTACGTAGCTTTCTACTAAGCCTAATGAAAAAAAAAATATTTCGTAAATAATTAAATTTTTACTTGCAATATGATTTTCCAGTAAATCGAAAAAATATATTGCATTATTTTTTATTTTCATTCACAAATATTATTTCAGGAGTTCATTATGTTATTTTTACAAGGCTTCCTTGAAGAATGTCTCCAACAATTTCTAAAGGAGTTCCTCCAGCAACTTTTTAGGGAATTTCTTATGGTATTTCCTCTGGGTTTCCCCAAACAGTTCCTAACAAGAGAAGGATAACACTTCCACATCTGGGAATCCGTGAAAAAACTTCTCCTGGAACTCCTGGAGGAATCTTAACAGGAAATCATAGAGAAATCCCAAAAGAAATCTCGTGAGAAGTTCCTGGAGCAATTTCAGATGGAACTTTTGGAGAAATCTTGAATAAACTCTTGGAAGAATCTCAGAAGGAGTTATTCAAGAGTATTAGAAGGAAGTCCTGGAGAAATCCCGGTTTAATTTCTGAAGAAAACACGAAACAAATGTTTGAATGTCCCGGAAGAAATTTCTGAAGAAATACCAAAAACAACTTTTAGAGAATTCCGGAAAATATCCAGATAACATTCCTGGTGAAATCTAAGAAAGAAAATTCTGGAGGAATTCCAGATGGAACTATAGTGGGTACTCGTGGGGTCCCTAGCGAAATTCTAAGAGATTCTGGAGAAACCCTGGAAGAAGTGAAAGAAAGGATGTCCGAAGAAATTCCTAGAGGAGTCCTGGGAAAAATCCTGGGACACCAAAAGAGAGGAATCCCAGAAAAAACTTCTAAAAGAATCCAGGAAGGAATTTGAAAAAGAACTCTTGGAGGAATCCCAGAAACAACTCCTGAAGGGGTTTTGAAAAAATTCCGGGAATTCCTGCAAAAATCTCGGAATCAGTATCTGAGTGAATTCTGGAAGGAATTTATGAAGGAAACCCAGGAAATTCTGGAAGGAACTTCTCTAGGTAAATCCTTAAAGAAGTTCCGATGGACAAGAAATTACGGTTTGAACCCCCAGGAGAGATATCAAATTCCTGGTGAAAGAAAGGAAAACAAATCTGTTGACAACACCAGTTTATTTTAGGGATTTTCCTTTTTTTTAACCCGTTAGGGGAGGGTTATAAAATTCCTATCAGTATTATAGTGATTAGTTATACATTTTGTGGACAATTGTAGAAGCGCAACTTACGTTTACTGCCCTGGTTATACTCGACGGTGCTGTAAGGGTTAACAGGTCCCCTTTCGGATCGCCGTTTCTGGTGTGCCTATGTTAACAAAGTTGCTAACCATTATTCAGCCGTCAATATAAACAATTTAGTAACAGTTTGTACTTACCAACAATGAAATAGGAATTTAGAACTAGGTTTTAATTATTTTCCGAATAGGATTCGGCTACAGAGCTAACCTATCGCTACAAAAGTAAGGGCGAGCTTTATAATAGTTAATTCACAAATTCAGCATAAACTTTACCTTTACCAATAGCTTCTAAGTAATTCATAGGTTTTAGCAAACAAATTCAAGAGAAATATAACGCTTTTCAATAATTTCACTAAATTATTTCTAGCAACCTAGTAAACACATGTCGTAGTTGCACTCTCGTTTTATAATATCTCCTCGCTTCATCGTCCTATCTATTGTCATCTCCGTATAGTATATACGTATTTACCAACAACAACAGTCAAGGTGTCGTGTTGCTCAGAAGGTGCGCGCAGACGGTACTGTGTGCAACAACCTCCTCCGGGTTAGCCACTTCCTCCGGCTTACTGATCTTCGCGCCGTACATCCAACACGGCCAGGTTGATTGTAGGTCGTTCGTATACACCATTCGATGTTCGTACGGTTGCAGACCGTACCTGGGAGTCCTTACCGGTGCATGTAGCAATCACCTTGCCCTTGGGCCAGCAATTTCTTGGTAAACGCCGGTCGACGATGATAACTATGTCCCCAACGGTGATTGGCTTCGAGTGGCTAAACCATTTCGTCCGTTTAGTGATATCTGGCAGATAATCCATAATCCACCTTTTCCAAAAGATGTTGGCAATGACCTGTGAAGCACAGAAGTTCTTGCGTAAAGCTGCTCCATCAAACTTCACCAACGTCGTCAACGGTTTGGTACCGTTTGAAGCTCCTAATAAAAAATGATTGGGCGTAAGAGCTTCAGCGGACTCATCATCCACTGGGACGTGGGTTAACGGTCGGGAATTAATTGTATTCTCGACTTCCGTCAGTAGATTGCGTAGAATCTCATTGGTCAATCTTTGGGCTGGACATATTGCTAGTAGGTTGTTCTTAACAGTTCGCACCAACCTCTCCCAGCTGCCTCCCATGTGTGGTGCAGTGGGGGGATTGAAGTGCCACGTGGTCTCAGTGGTGACGAACTCGTTCATAATACCTTCGTGATCTATGGCTTCAAATATTTCATTCAGGGTCCGGTTTGCTCCCACAAAATTTGTCCCTCTGTCGCTGTAAAAGGCTTGAGGAATACCGCTTCGAGACATAAAGTTCCTGATGGCCATGATACAGGAGTCAGTGGTAAGGGAGTTCACTACTTCGATATGTATGGCGCGTATTGTTAAACAGGTAGCGATCATGCCCCATCTTTTTTCTCGTCGTCTTCCTGTCATGACCTCGATAGGGCCAAAATAATCTATGCCAGTGAAGGTGAATGGTCTCGAATAGGCAGCCAGTCGGGCCTTTGGCAAGTCAGCCATAATCGATGGTCGAGGAGTGGAACTATCGTTTTTACACTTCTGGCAGGATTTTCTGACAGTAAAGTAGGCGGATCTTACTCGAGGAATCCGGTATTTTTGCCGTAACTCATTGACCACGGTTTCGTGGTTCATGTGGTGGAATTTATGGTGATAGTCGGTGATTATCAGGCGTGTGGCATGGTGATGGCGAGGCATAATGATGGGATTCTTGGCGTCCTCTGTAGCATATTCGCAAGAAGAGATCCGCCCACGCATTCTTAGCAGTCCACCAGCGTCCAACCATGGTGTCAGATTATGAAGTACACTGCTTTTAGGCAAGCTCACGGTTTGCTGATCGTGCTTGCGTAAAATCGCAATTTCATCCGGGAAGGCGTCTTGCTGGGCTTGTCGTATTAGATAATGTTCTGCAGTCCGGAGTTCGTCCCTCGTGAGCGGTCCAGTAACTTTAGACTGCCGACGACGACGATGCTGACAATTTTGGGAGAAACGGTGAACATAGACTACGACACGATGTAGTCGTTTCCAGGTAGAAAAACGTTCAACGTTCACCACTGGATCAAGAGTTGTGTAGTGCACGTGTAGACTTGGTCGCAATTCCTCTTCAGTTTCTCCATCACACTCAAACGTTGACCGCATCCATTGATCATCATGTGTCCAAAGAAATTCAGGACCTTGGAACCATCTGCTGGAAGCCGACAAGTCAGGAGCAGTCTTCCATTTTGTACCCATATCTGTGACGTTCTCCTTCGATTGAACCCAATGCCACTCTTCGGTAGTGGTTAGCTCCGATATTTCGCTTATACGGAAACCTACGAACTGGGAGTATCGTCGATGATCGGCATTGATCCAACACATCACGTTTCGACTGTCCGTCCAGTAGAAATGTCGGTTGATGGAGATTGTCAAACTATTTGTAATCGTCTTAGCCAGTCTTGCACC
This sequence comes from Aedes albopictus, assembly GCF_035046485.1. Lineage (NCBI taxonomy): Eukaryota > Metazoa > Arthropoda > Insecta > Diptera > Culicidae > Aedes > Aedes albopictus. The sequence continues at coordinate 287,813,986 of NC_085138.1, read as the reverse complement.
TATTAGAGCAGCCTGCAACTCCAGCCTAGGAATTGACACAAGCTTCAGGGATGCAACTCTAGTTTTCGCTGCAATTAATGAACACTCGACTACGTTTCCTTGGGAAAATCTGATATAGACGGCAGCAGCCATCGCGTTGTCGCTAGCATCTACAAACGTATGCATTTGGACGTCCAGGTCGCGACTCAGACAAGTCCGTGTTCTGAAGCATCGAGGTATGTCAACTGTTTCAACCATTGGCAAGGCATCCAACCATGAACGCCACCGCTCGTGCAGCTCACTATTAACCTTTTCGTCCCATCCTATCTTGGATCTCCAGATATCATGAAGGATGATCTTCAAATAGATTAGAAAATGGGATATGAGTCCCAAAGGGTCGAAAATAGACATCAGAACTCGTAGAATTTGCCTTTTCGTCGGAGTCAATTTACCACTCAACAGTCCTGGTGGGAATCGGTGCCATCCTATTTTGAAAGTAAACGAGTCCGTGGATGTCCGCCACCACATACCAAGATCTTCTCAGTTGCCAGCTCGTTGTTCAAATCCATGTCTTTGTCCGCTGTGCTGTTCTCATTGAGCGCCGTCATGACTCGTTTGGAATTACTCAGCCAATTTCGAATTTCAAAACCTCCGGCAGCATGTATTAGCTTCACGTCTTTTGCCAAAGTGATGGCCTCGTCATCGGTTTCGACGCTGTCCAGCATATCGTCTACATAATGCTTTTTGTGGATTGTTTCGACTGCTGCCGGATATTTATCAGTGAAGCGATCTGCGTTTATGTTCATGATATACTGCGCACAACTCGGTGAGCAGCATGCCCCGAATGTCATTACGCAGAGAACGTAAACGGACAGTTCTCCGTCCTCATCCGGCCAAAAGATCCGCTGACACTGCTGGTCCACTCGTCGCATGTTCACCTGGTGGAACATCTCCTTTATATCGCTGGTAAGTCCCACTCGAAACTGTCGAAACTGGATGTGTATGCTGAACAAAGAACTCAGTTGGTCGGGTCCCTTAACAAGTACTGAGTTGAGAGAAACGCCGAACGCCTTCGCCGCTGCATCCCACACAAGCCTTGTTTTCCCAGGTTTATTGGGGTTTGTTACCGGAAACATGGGTAAATACCACACCCGTGGGAAGGACATTCCGAGTTCTTCTGGAGAAAGCTTGCGCAGATAACCCTTTTCCAAATAACTTGCAATTTGTTGGTTTAGGGCTTCAGACAGCTGTTGATCCTGCTGTAGACGCTTCTGAAGACAGTAGTATCGACGCAAAGCCATTTCGCGATTGTTTGGCAAACGTACATCGTCGAATTTCCATAAGAGGCCTGTCTCATACCTTCCATTCTCAAATTTGGTACGGGACTGAAGTAGAACAATAGCACGTTCATCTTCCTTTGAGAGAATGGTCTTTTCTTTTGAAATGCCAATGCTTTCGAGATCGAAAAACTCCTTTACAGCGTCGTGCAAGCTTTGATCCGTCTGAGGGCCATCCCCGCATACGTGGAAGGTGTAATGTACCGTAAACCGGGGTCAAATTGATCTTCGGGTCGAAATTGATCAGACGTTTTTCCGTTAGAAAAAGCATATTTTTATTAGTTTCCTTTTAAGTATCGTGCTGTTGGAATCTGATACTCAATGCTATTTGTAAGGAAACTATTCAAAAAATGCTTTATCTATTTGAAAAACGACTGATCAATTTCAACCCGGAGATCATTTTGACCCCGGCTTACGGTACCATACTTAGAGTAGCTGGGTTACTGCAACCACCATATACAGCCCATCCCAACCTTGTTTTGGTCGCTATGGGGTCTTCGGGATTTCCTTCGCGACTCTGTTGCACCAAGCCGATTCTCGCATGTTTCAGCCCTATCAAAATCCGCGGTCGAGCATCAAAGTAGGAGTCTACAGGCAGACCTTGCAAGTGTGGGTACTTTTGCGTCATGACTGACATGTCCAATGTTTGCTGAGGCAGTAGAAGTTCAATAACTGTTCGAGCTCCGCCTAGCCAGTATGACTTTGCGTCGTTTCGTATTCCAGCGATGCTTAGGTCGACCATCCTAGAGTTCTTCTCAAATCGATGATCCCCTCCAGTCCATTGTAGGCACAACGGGCTGGCACTTCCGTCCAGATTAAGTTCGTCGGCTAGCTCTTGGTCTACTAGCGTCAGTTCAGATCCTTCGTCGAAGAACGAATACGTGGAAATGGCCTTGTTACTGTTAGAGAGGGTTACTGGTAGATATCGAAAAAGCGTAGATCTTATGTTGGCGCCATGCACGTTACAGTTATGTGCTTGGCTGATGCTTGGTTGTTGAACAGTTTCCTGAGAGACCGGTACATCTACCGAATGTGCGACTGAATCCTTATGCAGCATCTCATGATGCTTGAAAGTGCATCCATTTTTCCCGCACGGTTTAGCCTTGCAAACACCATGGTGACGTCGGAGACATTTGCGGCAAAGGCCAAATTCACGAACTGCTGCCCAACGGGATTCTCGAGACAGATCTTGATAGTTCTTGCATTTTTCTGCGTTCCTTCATGCTCCTTTGCAAATCGGGCAGACATCCGCAGATGGTTGAACTGGCTTCGTTGAAATTTTAGGTGACGGTTCAGCGGATGATGACTCGGATGAAACCTCCGAGTGAGTATATGAATATCTGGAATAGTTACGGTGCTCGCGGCTTCTGCAAGCGAGTAGATCCAGCTACCAAACGTCGCCAAGTTAACGTTCCTTAGAGTGGTGCGGTGTCTAGCCCAATCCAATTTAATCGTAGCGGGTAGCTTGTTTACCAGCTGGTGCAGGAGAGAAATATTGTAGATGTGCTCGTCCAGTTCACAGGCTTCCACCGTTGCAACGAAATTTTCCACTTGAACGGCGAAATCCACAATCGTTTGGAGCTTGTCCTCTCGGAGTGGTGGCAGAGCATTGATTTTTGCGATGAGCGACTGAATTATTGCTTCAGGTTGTCCAAAAAGCATCCTTAATGTTGCAATTACTCCTGGCACGTTGGCAGGGTGCATGACTTCGTACGGCGTCATATGCTCTGCCTTTCAAGCATTTCTGCAATCGTACGACATTTTCTTCATAGGAATAGCCACACATAGACGTAGTGCTATTGAAGAGAGAAAGAAATACTGGCCACTCCTCCGGATTGCCGGAGAATAACGGTAGGTCTCTTGAAACAGATTGCCGAGCTGCCAGCTGTTGCTGCGTTGGCATGGATCGGGCCGTTTGGTATGGAAATTTGGTATTCATCTGTATTGGGAGCATCAACTTCCTGTTCTTCACCATTAAGCAGAAAGATGGGTGGTTTATTAAGTTCTTAGCTTTGTGATAATCTTCACTGGTTGCACCTGATGTCGGTGATCTGTACCCGGCAGTCAGCAATGATGATGATGATGATGAGATCGATGACTTGGAAGAGTTGATGGTTACGGGTGTGATTAAGAGTGACGAATGCGGTCCGGTATTCACGGTAGATGCACGAATTGCGATGATGTGGTGAAAGTGGTACGGTGTAAACGGTGGAAGAAGAACGGCATAAATATGTTTTATTCTTGGTTTTCCATAATATTCTTAAAAAAATTAAGTTGAAATTGAAATCAGAACTAAGTTTTAATTTTTTTTTCAATTTTGGTGAGTAGGGGGGGGGGGGGGTGTTCAAAAAGCTACGTCATTTGTAGAGGGGGGTATCCAAATTTGTGACGAAATGCTACGAGGGGGGAGGGGGGTGTGAAAAACCGCTTGAAAAAAGCTACGTCATTTATGGACGCCCCCCAACTAATAAATTTAATACTTGAAATGCAAAATTAAATTTTAAAATTTCTCCTTAAACGCGTAATGGTAGGCAATTTAATTTGAAATAAGTGATTTCTATCGCAATAAATGACTATTGCATCATAAAATGAACTTTTTTATAACTATTTCATGTTCTGATTAGCTACATAACTTCCTAACCAAGGTTCCACAAAAATGTTAAAACAGAGAATTTACGGGAAGTCCCATTAGCAATCGATTGTTCAGTAGCAATAATTTCAGCTTAATGAGAAATACATTGCAAATTCCTTAAAAAAATAAGGCAAAACCAACTTTTTTCTAAACAATTAAAAGTCTACACTCATCTCTAGACAGCTACGAACCAGATGACGTAAAAAGTTTAAGATCATTACGACGCTTAAGTGTTCCTAGTATGGAATTACAATGTAGTACCCGAATGATCAATTTCACCCCGCTGATCAATTTGACCCCGGTTTACGGTACCGCTCAAGAAATTTTGGTTTCTTGTCTTGACCGTTTCTTGGCCTATCGTTTTCCACAGTACTTATCATGTGAGTACCACTCCTCAAGATGAATGCTGAAGGCGTGTTCTGCACGTTAAAAATATCAAAAATGCGTATAGATTTTGTGGAATATTTGAAAGCATTTTTGAAAAAGGGCGTTATAAAATCGGAACAACACTGTATTTGGTTCAGAAAAAGTAAATTCTGTTTACTCTGATAAGTGAGTTCACACTTCATCTCGGTTTTCTTCTAGAATAATATTATTAAATTTATTCTAGATAATATTATTAAATTTATTATGAACTAGCTGTCCCGGCAAACGTTGCACAATAAGAAAAAAGGTATGAAACGCGAATAAATTCAATATCTCTTCTCAAAGTTGATAGTTTCAGAGTGTCATTCGCCGCACAATTCTGGAAATCAGTGTATTGAGTTCGTTTTACCTCGTTCTCTCTCTTACACCTTTTTGAGAAAATCCTCATCTATTCGTTTATTACGTTCATAATATTTCGGGATTTGTAGACCCCCACTCCCTCCTCTGTCACGCTATTTGCCTATACCTAATACATGTACTTTACTAGACACCTCCCAAATGTTGGACGTTATCTAGAAACATTCCCATAAGGACTTTCTAAGGACTTTTGAGATTTCCTGAGACTTGTTGAATGATTTTCTAGGGAATAAACCACGCATCCTCCAGAGGTTTCCCACGATTATTAAAGAAACCTTTTCAGAAATCTACGAATATCTTTCCTGAACATTCTTCAGGAGGAATTCTCACTAAAGAAACAAACTTTCGTTCTGCCCTGCTCAAAACTTCACCTTTTTTTATTGCTCCCGACTATAAACTCATTAATCTGAAACCTGGTTTTGTATGACGGACGGCCATGTATTAGTTATGGGAAATATGCTACAAGGGGGGAAAGGGGAGTAAAAAATGCTACGCCATTTATGGACGTCCCCTTAGTTGCGTAAATAATTCCAAGAATTTTATGGGACATACTTGCAACTTCAGGTGTCAACTCTTCACGGTTTCACCTATACTCTGCGTCATCTGCCTATATCAACCTGTCTTATAAGATACGACTGTGATATGTTGATTCGGGGTAATGGCTTTCAGTCTGTGGCAATTCAAAACAGATTCTTATGTTTTCATCCGACGTTTCGGACACATTTGTTGTGCCTTCTTCTTAGGAATTAACAAAGTCCCGTTTTGTCGTTAAGGGCCTGCAGCATAGGCACCTTTGTCATTGAATTGCCACAGACTGAAAGCCATTACCCCGAATATATCAACCTGGTAGGATATCGTATGTTAACATACTAAAATCCAATTAGTGTTCATTTATTATGAGTTCACCGTTTACCAATTGAAGAAATAGTCATCCAATTCAATTTTTCTATAATTCAACGAAGATCCGATCTTCACTATCATTCAATGTATCGAACATTTGTGTCAAGTTATTGTATTGAAATAAGCGGTTGACCTTCACGGTATAGATAGTTCCATTCATGACTCCATCGAGCTGGTTTCCAGTCGGATTCTTGTGTGAAAACAGTAAACCTTATACTTAAACAACACAATTGGGTACACATTTTATTTTATCGATTGCAGTTGTACAGCAATGTGTAATTCAGGGTGCGATTGTACTTATTTCACTTTTTCAGGCATTTTCTTTTCCGTGTTCGGTACTGCTTACTTCTCATTCACTCCTCACCCCTTAATCTTAACGGCTCATACTTCATTCCCCACTTCATCGCACTACTCACACTGCACTTTTCACTGCCCATTTATTACAATTTCCTTTTCACTTTTCACTGTTCACTCATCACTACTCACTTCTCATTGCTCCACACACCTCATTGCTAGCCCACACTTCTCAATTTCCATTCTTCACTAATCACCACACTACTTACTTTTCATTTCTCACTTCCACTCATTCCTCATCCTTAACTCTGCACTGCTTACACATCATTACTCACTATTCATTATTCCTCCCTTCACTGCCTATTCCTTACAGTTCACTTCTCATTTTTCACTGATCACATCTCACTTCTAATTTTTCACTGCTCATTCTTTACTCTTCACTGTTCAGTTTTGACTACTACTTCTCACTCCTCATTCTTCATAGCCCACACCTTATTTCGCATTCCTCACATCTCTCCCCTCACTTAAGCATCCATTGAACAATTGTGGAAGAAATTCATAGATGATTTCTTGAAAAACCCTTGGAAAAAATATGGAGGAAACTCATAAACTTATTCTGAATGAACCTACAGGAACATTTCTAAAGAAAACCCACGAAAAATTTCCGAAAGAAACTTTGGAAGAATTTCTAAAGATGTCCGAGGCAATATTTTCTAAAGAAATCCATGGAGGATTTTTTAGATAAATTTGTTGGTTTTTGCAGATATTTTTATTTAAGTTTTATTGTTAGTTAGGCCGTTTCAAATATTCATCCCACCACTCTTTGGGCTGGTCGAGGGGGGGATAAGAATAATAAAGCATTTATTCTGAAAAATATTTAAAACTCATCTGGTTTGTTAAAAAAAATCACCAAAACCCGATATTATGATAAATATGTTTTATCTGCCCCCTCAAAATGCAGAATTCAGCCAAAAAAATTTGAAGGGAGGGGGAGAAAAAAAGTCAAAATTAAATTTGAATCAGCCTTATTCACAACTGAATGAATTCCTGGTAGCATTTTAGAAAGTATCCGTATATGATTTTCTGAAAGAATTCTCGCACGGATTTTTGAAAGAATCTTTGGAGGAAGTTCTGAGGGGTATTCTAAGAAAAAAAATCTTAGACTTTCGTCTGGGGGAAATTCTGGAAAAAATCCTGGAACAATTCACGAAGAACTTTCTGTGCAAGTTTATCTGAAAAGGGTTGTAGGACAAAAGGTCGAAATGAAAAAAAGTAGGACAAAAGGTCGAAACGACATGTGGTCATAGGGTAGAAAAGTAGAAAAGAAATAAAACTACCTTAAATGATCTTAAATCCTTCTAAAATGGAGGGCGTTCTTTGCCTGCCATTACGTTAACTTGTATATTGTATGTTACACGATGTTACGCTATACCCAGGAAATCAACATTTTCCGTCCAGAACGGGAATCTATTCTGTAATGTGGTCTTTGTTTAATAACTGGTATTAGTTTATTGTAGAACATATATCATACTCTTGAACAACGGGAGTTCTTTGGTGTTACATATTTAAGGCTATATGCGTAATTATCATAACTGTTTCCTATATAAAATAGCCTTCTTTGAAAAATAGGTTGCTCATTGCTCATAATATTTTGCCTTCTTTTAAAATAGGTCGTTTTTTTCGAGTTATACGTGGCGTTGGCATAGTGGTCACACGTTCACTTCATAAGTGGATGGCCATGGCGTTGAAACAAACTTTCGTTCTGCCCTGCTCAAAACTTCACCTTTTTTTATTGCTCCCGACTATAAACTCATTAATCTGAAACCTGGTTTTGTATGACGGACGGCCATGTATTAGTTATGGGAAATATGCTACAAGGGGGGAAAGGGGAGTAAAAAATGCTACGCCATTTATGGACGTCCCCTTAGTTGCGTAAATAATTCCAAGAATTTTATGGGACATACTTGCAACTTCAGGTGTCAACTCTTCACGGTTTCACCTATACTCTGCGTCATCTGCCTATATCAACCTGTCTTATAAGATACGACTGTGATATGTTGATTCGGGGTAATGGCTTTCAGTCTGTGGCAATTCAAAACAGATTCTTATGTTTTCATCCGACGTTTCGGACACATTTGTTGTGCCTTCTTCTTAGGAATTAACAAAGTCCCGTTTTGTCGTTAAGGGCCTGCAGCATAGGCACCTTTGTCATTGAATTGCCACAGACTGAAAGCCATTACCCCGAATATATCAACCTGGTAGGATATCGTATGTTAACATACTAAAATCCAATTAGTGTTCATTTATTATGAGTTCACCGTTTACCAATTGAAGAAATAGTCATCCAATTCAATTTTTCTATAATTCAACGAAGATCCGATCTTCACTATCATTCAATGTATCGAACATTTGTGTCAAGTTATTGTATTGAAATAAGCGGTTGACCTTCACGGTATAGATAGTTCCATTCATGACTCCATCGAGCTGGTTTCCAGTCGGATTCTTGTGTGAAAACAGTAAACCTTATACTTAAACAACACAATTGGGTACACATTTTATTTTATCGATTGCAGTTGTACAGCAATGTGTAATTCAGGGTGCGATTGTACTTATTTCACTTTTTCAGGCATTTTCTTTTCCGTGTTCGGTACTGCTTACTTCTCATTCACTCCTCACCCCTTAATCTTAACGGCTCATACTTCATTCCCCACTTCATCGCACTACTCACACTGCACTTTTCACTGCCCATTTATTACAATTTCCTTTTCACTTTTCACTGTTCACTCATCACTACTCACTTCTCATTGCTCCACACACCTCATTGCTAGCCCACACTTCTCAATTTCCATTCTTCACTAATCACCACACTACTTACTTTTCATTTCTCACTTCCACTCATTCCTCATCCTTAACTCTGCACTGCTTACACATCATTACTCACTATTCATTATTCCTCCCTTCACTGCCTATTCCTTACAGTTCACTTCTCATTTTTCACTGATCACATCTCACTTCTAATTTTTCACTGCTCATTCTTTACTCTTCACTGTTCAGTTTTGACTACTACTTCTCACTCCTCATTCTTCATAGCCCACACCTTATTTCGCATTCCTCACATCTCTCCCCTCACTTAAGCATCCATTGAACAATTGTGGAAGAAATTCATAGATGATTTCTTGAAAAACCCTTGGAAAAAATATGGAGGAAACTCATAAACTTATTCTGAATGAACCTACAGGAACATTTCTAAAGAAAACCCACGAAAAATTTCCGAAAGAAACTTTGGAAGAATTTCTAAAGATGTCCGAGGCAATATTTTCTAAAGAAATCCATGGAGGATTTTTTAGATAAATTTGTTGGTTTTTGCAGATATTTTTATTTAAGTTTTATTGTTAGTTAGGCCGTTTCAAATATTCATCCCACCACTCTTTGGGCTGGTCGAGGGGGGGATAAGAATAATAAAGCATTTATTCTGAAAAATATTTAAAACTCATCTGGTTTGTTAAAAAAAATCACCAAAACCCGATATTATGATAAATATGTTTTATCTGCCCCCTCAAAATGCAGAATTCAGCCAAAAAAATTTGAAGGGAGGGGGAGAAAAAAAGTCAAAATTAAATTTGAATCAGCCTTATTCACAACTGAATGAATTCCTGGTAGCATTTTAGAAAGTATCCGTATATGATTTTCTGAAAGAATTCTCGCACGGATTTTTGAAAGAATCTTTGGAGGAAGTTCTGAGGGGTATTCTAAGAAAAAAAATCTTAGACTTTCGTCTGGGGGAAATTCTGGAAAAAATCCTGGAACAATTCACGAAGAACTTTCTGTGCAAGTTTATCTGAAAAGGGTTGTAGGACAAAAGGTCGAAATGAAAAAAAGTAGGACAAAAGGTCGAAACGACATGTGGTCATAGGGTAGAAAAGTAGAAAAGAAATAAAACTACCTTAAATGATCTTAAATCCTTCTAAAATGGAGGGCGTTCTTTGCCTGCCATTACGTTAACTTGTATATTGTATGTTACACGATGTTACGCTATACCCAGGAAATCAACATTTTCCGTCCAGAACGGGAATCTATTCTGTAATGTGGTCTTTGTTTAATAACTGGTATTAGTTTATTGTAGAACATATATCATACTCTTGAACAACGGGAGTTCTTTGGTGTTACATATTTAAGGCTATATGCGTAATTATCATAACTGTTTCCTATATAAAATAGCCTTCTTTGAAAAATAGGTTGCTCATTGCTCATAATATTTTGCCTTCTTTTAAAATAGGTCGTTTTTTTCGAGTTATACGTGGCGTTGGCATAGTGGTCACACGTTCACTTCATAAGTGGATGGCCATGGCGTTGATCCCGCCCCAGCACTTGTAAGTTTCCGTCAGTTGCTCAAGCTGAAATCCGCTTCTCGAACCTAACGAATCCTGACTTTTTCTGTCGTATTACTAACACAGCCTTTGAGCTTTTGTCCTTCAAACCTTCTTTTTTTCAACGTTTTGCCCTAGTTATTTTTTAATTACAACCTTTCGACTTTTTGACCCACCGACCTTTCGACCTTTTGTCCTAGTTATATTTACATTTCGACTTTTCGACCTTTTGACTACTTGCATTTTCGACTTTCTGCCCTAGTTATTTTTTATTTCGAACTTTTGACCTTTCGACCTTTTGACCCTTCGACCTTTTAACCTTTCGACCTCTTGTCCTTTCGACCTTTTGATCGTCGACCTTACAGTGGCGTAGCTAGGAATTTGGAGGCCCGGCGCGTAGCCAAATTTGTGGGCCCTCATGAAAATTACAGACGAACATATTTTACAATGATAAATCTAGATATTTAACTCTCGAATTATCGCGCTGCTATATATTGTACAAAACGTTGAAAAAATCTCAACTTTTGTACTTAACATTAGCGTGATGCTGGAAGTTATGACCAACTGACTGACGGAAGGTTAAACATTATTTTCTATAATCCTTTATGAATTTCTTAAGGGATTTGTGCAAGGATGGTATGGGATTTTTTAAAAGCGGTGCGAAACGAAACGGTATGTGAATTTTTTGATGCGATGCGGTACGAAACGAAACGAAATTCAAAAATGATTCGTTCGAACGATACGAAATCAGAATTCACTTTTTTCGGGGATGAACCAGCCTCGGGCTGAAAATCCCCATAATAAAGAGCCAATAATAACAATAATCAGAATTCACTCGGTATTTTTCGAAACGAAACGAAATTTTTGTAAAAATTCCGCGGTATTTTGCATTTATATCAATTTTGTTGTAATTTGCATGTTTTTTCCTACCGGTGGCGTGAATTGTGTTTCCCTTGACTCTCATCCCCTAGACTTCATTTGCCACAGTTGGGTGTTAGACCATTTGGGCAGGGGGACCAGTTTACTTGAAACTTTGTAAGTGACTAGATATTGTACACATCTCACTGCATACGAACAATCAAGTCAATTGCTGCAAAGTTGACTGTATTAGCGCGCAAAGTGCCCTTAGTAGGTCCTCCTACCAAATTGTCCCAGATCCTATTTTTTACAATTTTTAACCACAGATATTGAAATTTTCAACATTTACATTAGTATCCTAACAAGATTGCTCCAACGACTTAACTTAACATTGTATCATTGCGATGATGTTATCAAATGCCCGAACTTCAAACGAGCCACCATCTTCAAACCAAACGGTTCCATCTACTAGAGGTGTAGTGCAAAGAAATTAATTCACTTAATATCCAAATATCCAATGTTCAGTAGTTCAGACACCGATAGTTCTATAACATCCCAAACGAAAAACGGTTAGTCAAAATTATCCCCTGAAGGAGACTCCAATACGAGTCTAAATGTTGGGAAAATCAAAGAATTGAGCACCTTGACTATTCGAACATTGATTTTTTTTTCGGACAGCCTAGTGTGTGTTCAACCTTCAGTCTTTCGATTCGGGACTTTACACACTTAATTTAGAATACCGTGTTTAGTAATTTTTTGACGAAAATAGAACAACTGAATACAGCTATAATGCATTGTTTACCTTTGACACCCGATTTTGACAGTTGGTGTACTGAGCCTCAGTAAAATCGATTACCGAAGCTACCGAAATAGTTACGCTGTTCTATTTTCGTCAAAAAAGTGCTTAAGGCTCAAATAACCATCATTCAGACATCAGCAATCATCTATTATTCAGAAGCAGTTTTCTTGCTAGAAATCCAAAACCATCAATGAAAATTATTTCACTGTTATCCAGCTGCTGAGTAGAGTACAGTGATAAAGTTTCATTGAAGTTGGTTGTGATTTCAGCGAAAAAACTGCTTTTGATTTTCTGGTAAAGGATGATGGTTTGTTTCCTCTTAACAGGCAATTCAGAATTGAGTGTGTAGGTCCCAAAGTAAACTAGCTTAGGAATTATTTTGCTAAAAGAGATGAAAAAAATTTTTTTTTCATAATTACGCATAATTTAAAAAAAAAAATGTTTCACTAGTACAGAGTCTGTTGACGAATAACCTGATGAAATCCAGCTAACAAACGCCTTTTACCTAATCAAATAGGGGTATTCACTTAACAACGTATACTGCTGATTAATGATTATCCTGATTAAACGTCGCGATCACCAAGGCAACCTTTGATTGTTTGATTCGCAATTTCATGGAATGTTTCAAATAGCAGAAGGTTATGGTAACGATCGTTTGCAGTTCAGAAGGAATTGTCGGGCCTATCTTGATGCATGAGAAATTCCTTGTCTGAATCGCTTAAGAGACCGTTTTTCTTCGATCGCAGTACGCAGTTCTAAAGGAATGCCAATTCAAAAGGCAGTCTTTGTAGAATGTTTCTGCCAAGAATTTCCAGGAATTACTTAAGAACTTTCTTGAGCGGATCCTTAACACGAAATTGGACTCAACGCAGCAACTTAAACTGTTTAGTGAGTTTCCTTAGTGTAAAAGATGACTGGGCACATAGCGGAGTTATCATTTGCGTGCTCATCTTACCTTTTGGCATTTTCAAATCATACCTGAAAGACCTTAAAGAAATTCGTCAAAAATCTCGGCATGCACTTGAAAAACTTTAAGAAGTCCGCTACGAACTCCAAAATCAGGTAACTCTAAAAAAAATAAAGATCTCGAATTCATTTAAAAAGGGAAAATAATGTACTGAACGGAAATTATTCAAGTGATTCCATTTGAGGTGAATTCCTCACTATAATGGTGAATCTCTTTCAACAGTTCCAGTAGAAATTTAAACTATTTCAAAAGGGTTTTACCATAAACTTATCCATGGAACAAATTAAATGTGTCTTAATCGATTTTTCCTGGGATTTCCAATATTTTTTTATAAATATATCTCCTGAGAGAGCTTCCATGTTTTCTAAAACTTTTGTTAGTATATCCCACATCATATATCATCTAATCCTGTTATTCTCCATTAATCTGCCAAAAATTCTGTGTAGATTTTTTAATTTTTTTTTTTTTACATTTGGTTCCATCAGAAAAAATAACCAAAATAGTCCAGCGTTAAGAGCATCCTCCCAAGTAACACACTTGTCACAAAAAAGTCACGGTGGTACAGGTTTTTGTTGCGCAGAAATCACTGTGACTTATTTCTAGCAAGTAAGTGTTAATTTCTAAGAAGTAAGTCACAGTGACTCCTGCGCAACAATAATCTGCGCCACCGTGATTCTTCTGTGACAAGTGTGTTTCTTGGGTTTCCGAAAAATGTCTTTATGGTAGGTCCTAGATAAAAGGTATATTCACGATTTGTTTTGTCTTTATCATAGAGACTGTCAGCCTGGCACTGGTTTGTTTTATAACATTTTTCAGTAACTTGAGATTAGCAAGATCTCCGATAGATGATATGGACATTTACACTATGAGCTATCTTTCGAAATTTATTAGACATTTCGCGGAATTCCGTTTAATTTCGTCAAATTATATTTTTTGAAGGCGAAATTTTTACAATTTGACGAAACGAAACGAAATTGAAAATCATAAATTTCGCCTAATTGAATTCCGTGGAATTCCGCGGAATTTCGTTTCGAGGTGTATTTGGCGAAACATTTCGGTATACCGCATACCCTTACTATCAATAAGCGTAAGATTTTGTTTTTCTAAGAATTCTGTAGATTTTTTACAATTTATTCAGGAATTGCACCAAGTGATCCTTTGATTTTTTAGGAATTCCTTCGAAGATTGCTTTCCCGTTTCATAAAAAAAATGCTTTACCGTTTTCGTTTTCTTTAAGATTCCTGCAATGGCTTCATAGAATATTTCTCTAAACATTTGTTTAGAAGTGATGCTATCAATAATATCTCTGAGGATACATCTAGAAGATCTTCGATAGAATGTTTAAGAAATTTCAGAAAAAAATACTACAAAAAATCTCCAATGATTTTTTTGGAACCAGATATTCTTCCAAGAATTTAACGTCAGAGAAGAGAAATCCTCCTACAATTTCTTTAAACATTCCTCCATTGTTTCATTCAGGAGATCCTCCAAATATGCATATGATGATTTTTCCACAGACGTTAAGTATTTCTCAATTATTCCCTCACACAACTGTTCCAAAGGTTTTTCCAAGAATTTATCTCGGCATTTCTTCAAGCAATCATCACTTATATTGGCGTTCTTTTGAAAGCTTCTTTAGATTTTCCAAGGTTTTTTAAGAAATTCCTCCAAGGATTCCTTCAGAAATTACAGCATTGCTTTTTCACGATAAATTTCAGCAAGGAATTTCTCTAAGGTTTTACTAAGATATTCCTTCTAGAATTTCTCCAGGAAATTTCCAAAGAATGCATCGGTCAATATTTATAAATCTCCAAGGATTGCTGCAGAAGCTCCTCTAAGAAAATTCTCAGAGGAACTTCTGTAGGAGCCTGTAGGAATTCTTTGGAAAAATCCTTCTGGGATTCCTTCAACCAATTTTTATTATTTCCATCAACTCTAGAAGTTTTCCCAAGGATTCCTTCACGAGTTTTCGCTAGCATTCCTCTAGGAAATCTTCTAAAAATTTCTATTGCAATTTTTGATAAAACTCCTTCAAAATTCTTTCGATAAACCTTTTGGAAAATCATTCTTAGTTTCCATCAGGCATCTTAGTCAAGAGTTACACCAGGATTTATTAAAAAATCCTCCAAAAAATTTTTAAAAAATTCTCTGAGAAATCCTGGTAGGATCAACATGCCTTTAGTAATCTTACAATCCCAAATTTAACCTATTCCAAAACAAAGCGATTGCGGTACCGATTGATTAAGTAATTTTGTTCGTGCTTATGCCCAACAAAAATACGAAAATAAGAAACAAAAAAACGCTCCATTCCATTGTTTTAAGTAGGATGAAAATTGGAGCGTATATGATTAAATAGTAAACGAACAGATGCCTTATCTTATCCATTCAAACAATTTTTTCAGAAGTTTCTCCAAGGATTCCTCCTAAGACTGTTGTGCCACTTTCTTCAAGAATTCCTCAATAATACCTAGAAGCATCCTTCATGTGATTAAAGCAAGGCTAAGATTTTATAGAGATAATCCATCAGGAATTGCTTCAAGAATTCCTAAGGGATTTTTTTCTAAGGATTTCTTAAATAATTCTTCAAAAAAATCTCTTGAAAATTACCAAATGATTATTTCAGAATATCTTCAAGGATCTTGCTAGAAACTCTTGCAAAGGTTTCATCAATCAGATAAAGCATTCCTTGTTTAATTTATTTAATAATTTCTCCAAGTATTCTACCAAGGATTACTTTCGGGATTTTTCCAGGGATAGCTTTGGGAATTCTTCCAAGGTTTTATTCAAACTTCTAAAGGAATTCCTCCAAAAATGGCCTTAGGAAATCCCTCCCAAACTTTCTTCAGAATTTTTTCCAAAGATGTCTTTAGTAGTTCATCGTATAAATTCTCTTGCGAATTCTCCAAAGATTCATTCATGGATGTATTTATTCAACAATTCTCTTAAAATTTTCAAAATTGATTTGATACATTCATTCTTAAACTGAATTTCCTAGGTATTTTACAAATAATTTACAAATCTTTCGGGAATTCTTTAATGCAAGGATTTCTTCAAGTATTTATATACTTACTCTTGCCAGATTTTTTCAAAGGTTCTTACACATATCCCTCCAAAAAATTCTATAGGTATTCCTCCAGAAAATGCTTTGAGTGCTTTTGGTTGGAATGCTTGAGAAATTCCTCCAATAAGCGATTCAAGGGTTTAGGAACCCCCTTTTTCAAAAATTCAAATAAAAATATATAAGAATTCTTTCAAGAAATATCTTAAACATTTTTAGGCATAATTTTGTAATTTTGTTCAGGAAATTGTTTGTGAACTTCTCTGGTAATGCCCTTGTTTTTTTTTTTGAAAATTTCTTATTTAATTCTGAGATTTTCTTCAGCCGTTCAGTTGTAAATTATGGGATTTTTTTTTTCAAATTCGCAAGACTGTATCTCATAGAACTTCAAAAGTAGTAATTCCGTGAGGAGTTATCAAAAGAAAATTTCAGAGTAATTACCAAAGGAAGTTTTCTGAGGAATTACCGGAGAAGTTTTCAAAAAAAAAAAAAATGCCATTTAAAGATGAACCAGCCAAGGGCTGAAAGTCTCAATACAGATAAATCAATCAATCACTTGCCACTTAAATTTAAAATTGAATTGATTAAGCAATTTTCAAAGTACCTGTCGAATGAATTTCAAGAGGAACTATTGAAAGAATTACACAAGTAATTGTCAGGTAAATCAATTTCCGATATTATTGCCAAAAAATGTCCAAAAAAGTTATAGAATTATATACCGAAGGAATTGCCGAAATAATAAAAAAAATGTCCAAGAAAACCCCAAAAATAATCTTACACGAATTTTCAGATCAAATCCAAATAAAATTGATTTAAGGCTTTCCAAAGAATTTGTCGGAAAAACTCCACAAAAGGTAATTCGAAAGATTTTGTCAGGTAACTCACAGGTAATTCGCCGAATAAATTTCCAAAGTAAATGCCAATTGAATTAACCAATCATTTCCCGTAGGAATTGGCAAAAACGTTTTCAGAAGAGTGTTGAAGTTATTTCCAAAATAATAACGAGAGGATTAAGAGGTTTTTATAAGAATTGCCTAACAGTTTCTCAAAATAATTGCCGCAGAAACTTTTAATGAGACTTTTGACGGAGATCCTAATAAAAACTCGAAAATTTTTACCAAAGGAATAGCGAACTCACTTTTCGACACTTTAGCTGAGACAGTTTCCAAAGAATTGCCAAAGAAATTTTCTAAAAATAAAGCATAATGATTTCAGAAAAAATGCTCAAGGAATTCGCAAAGGAAATTCCGAAAGAAATTTTCAGAGTAATTGCTGAAGGGATTTCCAAAGTAATTACTGAAAAGGATTCAAAAGAAATTTCCGAAGAAATACTTCAGAAATTCAAATAAGATAAATGAAAAAAAATCCTTCAACAATTCTCACAGAAATCCCTCCACAAATTTCTACTTGGATTTTTTTAATCCTTTAGGTATTCTTCCAAGGTTTCCATCACGATTTTTAATTTTGATATCTTTAAATATTTCTTTAGCGATAACAGCAGTTTCATCTGGATTTCCTTCATGAAATTCTTAAAAATGTTTCGTATGAGTTACGATTTCATCAAGCATTTGTTCCATGGGAGAAACTCAAAGAACTCTTTCATGGATATCTTTTACGATTTATGTAGGAATTACTTCAAGGATTTCTTTACAAATTCCTCTAAGATTTCCTTCTAAAGTTGCTACAGCGATTGCTTCGAGAACCCCTCCAAGCGTTTCTGAAGGAATTTCTTCAGTCATATGTATTGCCAAGAATTCCATAAAAAGTTTATTGAAGATTTCCACAAACGATTCCATTGGGGCTTACCCACATAATCACTTCAGTAATTTTCCAGAGAAATCTTTTAGGAATTCCTTCAAGGTTTTTTTTTAAGAAATATCTAAAGGAATTGCTTTTGCTATGCCCCAAATGGTTTTTTTAAGTCTTTTCAAGGATTTCTTACGAAATTGTTTAAGCACTTCTTTAGTTATACATGCAGGGATTTCTTCAGAAATTCCTCCAATAATTGCTGTAGGAAATCGTCCAAAGCATGGTCCAAAGATGCCTTAGGAGATTTTTTTTCAAGTCCTCTATCACAATTCGTTCAAGAAGCCTTTGAGAAAGTCCAGTGAAGATTTAATCTTTTCCTCCAATGATTTTTTCAAGCTACGTTACAAAGATTCGTTCAGAGATTTCTCAAAGTTTTCCTTCAGATAACCGTACATGGATGAACACATTCATACCCAAAGCATTCCTGCAGAAATTTCCTCAGGGGTCCTACAGAAATTCCCTCAAGGCCTTCTGAAGAAAATTCGTCCAAGAAAAGACATAGGAATTCTTTTGCAGATATGTTTTTCATTTGCTCCAAAGAAATTGAGAGGAATTCTTTAGGGTTTCCGCCATTGATTGCTTTGAGAAATAATATAGACATTGTATCTTTCAAAAAATCCTCTGCTTTCAAGATATCATCAGGAATCCTTTATGTAAATCCTCAAAGTACTTCTAGTGCTTCTAGTACTATGTACTGTTGTACTGTAGTGATCCTTCAAGAATGCCATCAAAGATACTTCCAAAACCAACCCAATGATTCTTTCCGAATACATCTTGGAATTCATGCTTAAAGAAATTCCTGAAAAAAAAAACCTTGAACGAAATACTGAAGGATTATTTGAAAAGTTCCTGAAGAAATGCTTGGAGGAGTTCTTGAAGGCACCATAGTAAGTATTCTTAAATCAATGCTTAGAAGAATTTCTGAAGCAATCGCAGAAAATAGTTCTGAAGTTAATCTTAGAGGATTTTTTGTAGAAGTCTCTGAAGTAACTGCTGGATAAATTGTAAAAGATATCCAAGAAAGCAAGGTAAGTATTTACTTTTCCCGAAGGAATTCACACAGAAAACTTTCAGGAGAAAAGAAATACTTGATGAAGTAGTTGGAATACGTTGATTGCACTTATGTTTTATACGACAGCAAAAATAAGCGACATACTATTGTTATTACGGTTTTGACGTGACTTGCGTTCAGATCTTAATTTTTATAAATGGGGCCCCTGAATTTCAGCTGCTACCTTATAAGCTAAGTCAATAGCTATGTTTGGTCCAGTGGTTAGTATATCAGGGAGGTTCTTAATGATCATGAATTTTACTTCCATACCGGTACAAAACTTTGTAAAATTCAATTTTGATTTCTAGCACATTTTTTCTCGTATTTAGGGGCCCCTGTAGGTAGAAAGAGTGATCATCAAACATATCAAATCCAAACTAACTAAACTACTTGAATAAAGTGTGCCCGTCTAGGTGCATATTTACAATTGTTAATAATAGAACTTCGAACTAGCCATCTGTGTGCCCCATTCCAAAAACTCTTGATTATCACCCCTACATACGTGTCAGCAGATCTGCAATTATTAAACTTATACACATAGGAAAATTTCGCTATTTAAAGAACTTTATTCAAACTAGTATTAGACACATTCTCTGATTTAGAGGCCCCCTGAATTCGGGGGCCCGGTGCGGACCGCACTCTCCGCACCTCCCTTGCTATGCCACTGACCTTATGACCTTCAACCTTTTGACCTTCGACCTTTTGTTATAGAACCTCTGAAAAGAATTCCTGGAAGATTTTCAGAAGAAATCCATGAAACAATTATGAAGGGGGTCTTAAACGAATGTCTGGATTAGTCTGTTGAAAACTTTGAATGCAATTCTAAAATAAACTGTAAATTATCATAAGTACATTGGAGGACTTCTTGAAAGAATTCTCAGAGAGTTCTCCGAAGGCATTCCTGGCAGATTTTTTTTTTTAAATTCCCTGAAATATTTCGTATTGTAGGATTTTTTTTTACATAGGCAGTTTTTTATATCCATCAGGGCGGGAATAATTCCTAATTTAACTAAGAAGTTATTTTATCACATTTTGATGTATAAAGCATACAAAATGAAAAAAAGTACACATAGGTTTTTCGCATTACAAACAAATTATTCACAAGTAAACCATATATGTATTTCGCAAACCCTACCCGACTAGATGATATCAAAATTATATCATATTATGTTATAATAATTTTCTATAACTTATTGTGTAATAAACAAGATGCAGGATGATGTTAAAATAACTAAAATTGTAACAAAAAATGCACTGGTCTAATCAAGAAAATAACCTATTTTGTTTTAACCAGATCAAAATTATAACAAAACGTGATATAAAGTTTTGCTTTAGGATTACTTGTTTCTATCAAAGTTTGCTACAAATTTGTTACATTATTTTCTAAACGTCGTAGACTCGAAACTAAATTATAGTACAATGAGTTATCAAACAAAATTTATAACATAATGTGATATATGTAATTAAGTCATAGTATTCTAAAAACACCAAGGATGTTGAACATGATTATATCACAATGAGTTATATGTATCATTAATTGTAATAATTATGTTATATTTTTGCTAAAATTTTCTAGTCGGTAATGGATACACATTTTCCTTATCGATTCATATTGATTTCCAAGTTGGATGTTTCGCCAAGTAGAAAAAGAAGAATATCAGAATATATCTTAAACGTTCAAACCCTATATTTAAAGTGGGTAGGTTCCTACATCCGCATATATGGACTAACCTTTAACATACCGATACCAGCCAGTCGTGACTTGCTTCTCCAGTTTGTCACTGCAAATTGTCATCGCTCATCATCGGTCGGCTGTAAAATATTGGAAGTGTGTCCTTGAATTGTTTTGCGCCGCCGCTTCCCCCTCTCTCCCGCCTACTCTCATTGACCCATCAGTATAATACCGTCAAATGACATCACTCGACTGCTCCCAAACAGCATCTGCCAACAGAGAATCGAACGGGAGCCTCAAACGCGACCCATCCTTCTTCGATCGCGAAGGCATCTTCTTCTTGGCCGCCTCAGCTTAATCCTCTCGGCCACCTTTCACCGTTGTTGTTGGCTGATCGCGAATCGACGAGCATATGAGACCCTCGATATGATAATTTTGCTGAATCTAGAATAAAAACTCATTTTTCATGCGGATTTAGCTGTTGCCGTTCATCGTCGGTCGGTCGTGAGATTGCTGCCTGGCCCGGTCACACGAGCAAGGTGGATCCTCCCACTCCCCGTACTCCTGTTCTCCGCCAACTGTTCGGTGCATCCTCACTTTGCCGTCGAAGTTTTTGTTTTCCTGCTTTGAATAAAAAATCTATCAAGGCTTAAAATGGTGATCGTGCCTTTATTTATACGTTGAGTTGACCCGCGGAGGTCAGTCGATCCCCAGTCGACCCGTACCTCTCTACTCATATAACACGAGGCGCTATTTGTTATCTTCGCACCGCGCCGAACGAGCTCGCATTTCGCGCTTTTATGGCGACTCGTGCGGGCCTTATTTGCGTTTGTGAAATCGCGCGCGCCGGTTTTGATTTCTGTTTCGGTTTGGTCTTTGACTGATGGGAATGGGTTCGAGTGTGCCGTCCAAATCAATTCGAAAGGATGAAGACTGGGTGAGGCGGCGACGGCGCTTGGAAACGATAAAATACTTATGCCAACACACCTTCCAAAGAGGAAAAACCTGTGAAAACTGACAACAGCTCGTTGATCTTCGCGGGCATGAATTCGATGATACTAATAGGTAGATCTGATTGAATAAATTATCTGAAGTTTTCGGGATTAGACAAAACTGCCATCGATTTATCAATGAGCAGAAACTCTATACGTTTTGGAATCTGCATGGACGAACTGATAGATGAACAAGGCTATGATATCCACCCGCGATTTTACTATGCGCACGATGATATCATCACCCTGGAATTGCAGCTTAAAATCTCATAACGGGTTGATTTATGGGCTTGAATGGATGCTACCCTATACACATTCAATAGGAATGGGATGAAATCGGGCCGATAGGACTTGCGACGGCTGATGTGATTTTTTGAAAGTATTAATTTGGATTATATGAATTTGCATTGCTGATGAATGGTGGTTTGTTGATGGGATTTTGATAAGATGCCATAACATTCGAAGGAATGTGTATTTGAAAAATAGATCTTTTACATAAATTGGAAGGAGCATGCGTTTAGGTCTCCAGTTAGCCTATTGGGTAAGGCTGTGGATTTTTAATTCGGAAAAGGCGGGATCGATCCAGGCGGTGAATTCTCTGGACTTCCTGTGGAAGCGGAGTGCGAGGAAATGGAACTGCTGTGCCGTTCACAAGGAACATGGAAGTTCTTCTAGATGCAAGACAAAAATATACAAGTTGAAGGTTTCCTGCAAATATGTACTCCTGGTCAAACATAGTCCGGCCATGTAATTATTAGTAAGAAATACGTTGAAAAGGGGCACTAGGGTTGACAAATACTACTGTTTCTAGTCATTCTGCAAAGAAAAGTGATACATAGAGGGCGTCTTCATCAACTCCGTTCAAGTGTATAGAGCCTTCGGTCGAATGACCTTCCAGTTGAAAATTACCGCACTAGATATAATTTATTTCACGGATATCTTAGTCTGCGTACAAGGCATGAAAGTAGGGTATGTGTGCCATCAGTAATCTCATGCTCCCATTTTCATCCTATTTGAAAACAAGCGATTACGGCACCGATTGACTCCGTTCTTTTTGTTTTCATGGGTGCTCACTTCTAACAAAAAATACAAAAATAAGAAACAAAACAAACAGCGCTTCAATCCTTTGTTTTTCGTGGGATGAAAATGGGAGCCACATGCTTAATAAGGGAACCAATACCCTATTCAACAATTTCTCAATGAATTAGTTTTACTATCAGATATCATCTTGTAATTCCTACAGAGAATCCTCTCGAGGATTTCTCTTGGAATTTCTTCCAGTATTCCACTCAGAACTTCTTTTATGAAATCTCTTCATAAATACTTCTATGGATTCCTCGAGGAGTTCCTCCCGGAGTTCCTTCAGCGATTTCTTCCAGAATTTTCCCAGGGATTTCACCCAGATTATTTTATTCAATTATCCTAAGATTCCTTTACAAATGGCTTCATAAATCAGAGGTACCACTTGTGATTTCCTCCAGGATGTTTCGAGGACTTTTTCCAACATTTCCTTCCGTAATTCCCCGTTTTCTGTGGTCCTTTCTGGGTTTCCTTTAGAAATTTCTACAAAGTATACTGAGTTCTTTTGGGACTACTTTTTTCCCAAGATCCCATCAGGGATTCCCCTAGGATTCTTCTTGAATTTTCAGGGATTCAGGGACGACTTCAGGAACTCCTCACAGAATTCCTTAATTAAAATCTCCTAGGATTTCGTGATTGCTTTTTACCAGGTATCCTTTGGGGATTCTTTTCTAGATTTAATCATATAACTTTTCATGGAATGTTCTGAAGATTATTTCCAGAATTTCTTCTGAAATTCCATCATTGATTTCTCCCGAAACACCTCCCGGCACTCTTTTAGGTGTTCCTTCAGAGGTTCACTTCAGGGATTCTTCCTGGATAGCTTCAGAGATTCCGGAATTTCCTCTGGGATAACTCCAGGATTCAGCTAAGGATTCCTACAGGAATTTCTTTCTGTATAGGAAGTCCTTCATCGATTCCCCCGGGATGCCTTCATGAATACTTCCCGGTTATCCATCAGGAATTCCATCCGGGATTTTTTTTTTTCATTAACCCTCGAGCGCTCGCGTAGTTGTATTTTCTACAACACGTTGAAAAAATCTCGGTTTTTGTACTCAGCATTGGTAGTGGTGGCCAACCGGGCGAGTTACGGAAGGTTTTCTTTACGGATTTTTCCGGGTTTTCGATCTTGATTCTTTCACGGATTATTCCCGAGATTCAATCAGAGATTGCTCCAGGATTCCTCCTGGATTTTCTGCCGGAATAACTTTGGTTTTTTTTAAAACTATAAAGACAATATTCTATAAGAGCATTCGCCTCTTTAGTATTTCGTCCTGGACTTCCTTTCAGGATTCTTTTCTTTCCTTCCAAAATTTCTTCAGGAAATCCTGCCGGAGTCCCCGGCCCGGGGTGTCCTTTATTAATTTCTCTCAGGCTTTCTTCATTGATTTATACCAGGTTTACTATGGAGATGTTTTCAAAACTCATACAGGAATCCTCAAAGTTTTTTTTTTTTTCTACGATTTGTTTAAGAATTTATCTAAAAAATTCTCGATGGGATTTCTTCAAGATATTACTCTAGAGATTTATTCAAGGGTATTTCCTGAGATTTCTACATGGATTCTAATAGAGATTTCTTCAGAAATTCCCTTGGAAATTCCTTAAAGAATTCTTGAAAAGTATCTGGTCAAATTGAGTCAGAAAATTCTTCAGGAAATCCTTTAAACATATCTCCAGAGATAGACATTTTCGAAATTTTAGGAATTTCTTCATGAATGTCATTAAGTGATTCCTTCAAAGGTAGGTATTTCCATGATTTTTTTTCAGAAATTTCTTCCTGGAATTCTTCTAAGGAGTCCTTTAAGAATTCCTTGAGTAATTTCTTCATGGATTCCAGCAGATACTCCTACAACGATTATATTTAGAAATTGCTCCTGTGTTTCCGTCAAAAATAACTTCTGGGATTTCTTCTGAGATTTATGTAGGAATATTTGCAGATATTCCTCTAGGATTATTTTTCGGAAGTTTTTCAGAAATTGTACAAAAACTTCTGGAAGATTTTTTGAAAAAATCCTGATAGAATTTATAAGGAAATTTTTAGAGAAAACTGATACCTTTGGAGAATTCTTGAAGATTTTTATATTTTAATTTCTAAATGGTGTCGTGGACGAATTAATGAATCAATTTCCTAGGTTATCTCTGGAGGAATTCCTGGATGAATCCTGTCTAAAACGCTTTAGATACCTAGTAGGTGCCTAGAAGAAAATCAAGAGAAACGTCTGGAAGAACTCTAGAAGTAACTCCAAGTAAAAATTGCGTGAGAAATTTCTGATGGAATCTCTCAAAAAAAAAAAATCCGCAGTAATCCCTAAGAAATGGCAGACTTAGTTACTGGTGGAGTTCTTGAAGACATCCCTTAATAATTTTCTGATGGTTGCCTAGAGGATTTTCTGAAGGAATCCACATTGGGCAAAATCAATCTAAAAGGTGGAAAAATAGTAATTTAGTAAACAAGACTCGATGTTCTCCAAATTGAAACATCATTACATGTTATGAGTGAATATTGACGAAGAGCTAGCTAGTAGTGAAACACTAGAAAATTTGGAAATTTAGGTTATCATGGAATTAAATTAAAAACAAACAACCCAAAAGGTTGAAATACCATATGAGATAACCAATAGCTTGTTTGAAGAAAAAAATCCGTAAGAGTTGATAAATGAATGTATGTACTACATCTCTACAGTGGAATGTGAAGTTTGTTTCGCAAATTTATTTAAATAAATTCTAAACACAAAAGTTTTTATTTCATGAAATTATAAGGACATTGCATATTTTTAAGCGTTCATCGGTATGTGGAGATTTATGTCGTAATTTACAAAATTAGTTCCAATTCGTAAAAACATGATGCATTAAGAGATTTAAAACCGGATTTGAATTCTTCTATAATCGGCACTATTTACTATTGGCACATTTTGAAGAAATCTTCGTATGCATTTTTGAAGAG
The DNA here is from genome assembly GCF_035046485.1 of Aedes albopictus. NCBI lineage: Eukaryota > Metazoa > Arthropoda > Insecta > Diptera > Culicidae > Aedes > Aedes albopictus. The sequence continues at coordinate 287,788,464 of NC_085138.1, read as the reverse complement.
ATTTCTGGGAAGTTTCTGAAGAAATTCTTGAAATTTTTTTTAAGGAGCTCCTAGAGAAATCCCTAACAAATATTCCTGGAGGAATTCCTTTAGAAAATTATGAAGTAGTACATTGAAAGAACACATTCTTAAAATAATTTCTAGATGAATCTGTGGGTCTCCAGTTAGCCTAGTGGTTAAGGCTATGGATCGCCAATCCGGAGACGGCGGGTTCAATTCCCGTTCTGGTCGGGAAAAATTTCTCGACTCCATTGTATCATTGTACTTGCCTCACAATATACAAATTTATGCAATGGTAGGCAATGGTAGCCACACAGAGAAGAAAGAAGATGAATCTGTAAAGCATTTCTTGTTGAATCCATATAAAGAATTCCTACAAGAATGCCTCTCCTGCGAAATTTACAGAAAGCTATCGTGAAAATATAATCAATGTAGGGGTTTCCCCAGAGTAATGATTATTTAGGTGCCATATTGACGCCATTTCCAAACATTTGTGGTCCTTTTGCGTCTGGCTCTATGCAAGATTAACAAATAACGTTTCAAATTGCTTCACTATTACTGTTTACTGTCATTACTGTTTATTGTGTACTCTTATTACCTCTGAAACAAGAAACAAAACGAAAGTCAAACGTTGCATCACAGACAAGCAGACGCAAACTGTCGAAATTTTCATCAACCACGCTTTTTACGATCATTTTAAATTTTCATAGTTGTAGTTTTCACCACCAGAGGCGCGCGCATCGTTTTGCTTTGCGTTTGGCGTTTCACACTATCGCCTTCTGTTGACGATGTAGCACAACGTAGTGAAACCATATCCACCAGGTCATGGAAGTGTTAACTGGGCGATAGATTTTCACGAAAATTGTTCTAGGTGTTACTTCTGTTTATCTGTGGTAGCATGTTCATGTGACTATAAGTGAGACATCCCCAAATTTGTAACGCTGGAAAAATGTAAAATTTGCTTCATCTCTGGAAACCTCCAGGTATACTAGCTTGAATTGCTTCAGAAGTTGCTGCCGAGATTCTTTCAGGGATTTCTCCAAGAGATTATTCCAGAGATCCCACCATAAATTCCTCTTGGGATTCCTTTAAAAGTTTTTTTTTTGAGATTTTACCCCTGATGGCATTTATCTCACCTTTAAAAGTTTCTATTAAAAAACCTCAAGGAATTCGTAGTATGGTTCCCAGGAAGCGGACCTGGTTGGATGGTTAGAACACTTGACTATCACGCCGAGGACCTGGGATCGAATCCCACTCCCGACAAACTCATAAAATGTGAGTTCTTCCTTCGGAAGGGAAGTAAAACGTGGGTCCCGAGATGAACTAGCCTAGGGCTAAAAATCTCGTTAATACAGATATAAAAACAAACTTATGCTTTAATTCTTCCAGGGACTTCTCCGGGACTGCCTCTATGAATTCTACCAGAGATTTTTATAAGAATCCTTTCAGATATTTTCCTACAATTTTCTTAAGAATTCCTCTTGTGATACCTCCAAAAGGTGTTTTTCTTTTTTTTTCTTGTTGGAATTCCCTTAGGAACTCCTGCTGGGGTTCTTCTAGAAAGTTTTGCTGGTGATTCCGCAGGACTTTTTCCAGGAATTTCTTCAGCATCTCCATTAAGGATGTATGCGGAGTTTTCTTAAGGGATTTGTCTTAAAGTTACTCGCCAAGGTCTGAAAGTTTCTTTAAAAAAATAAAAAGATGCGGACACCGTCTTCAGCCAAAGGCTGTACAGACTGAACATTACATTAGACAAGGGACACACGGAGCATGCACCAGTGGATACGGAGAAGAAACTATTCTCACGAAAAGTTTCATCGCCCGGAGCGGGAATCGAACCCTCACCCCACAGCATGGTGCGATTAGAAGCTTGGTGACCTTAACCGCACGGCTACGAGGCTCCACAAAAAAATAAATAAAGACAAATCAATCAATCAATTAAAATTACTCCGTGAATTTGTCCGACAATTGGGTTTTAAAATTAAGAAAAATGTATCAATTTTTTGATTTTATACGAAAGAGCACCTTTTTCTGAGCCACTATGTTTTTTTTCAGATTCTTAGAACTTTATTTTGGTAGCTAAATTCAATTTCAAAGAGATGTTTTGAAATCACCTTTTGACATCTGGGTAACTGTTTGACAGCTCCACCCAGTACAAACTGCGACGAGGGGTGATTCAACAAATCGCTCCCATACAAACTTTAAATTGATTTTTAAATAGGTTCCCGGGCACCAATTCATGAAAATTTGTATTTCGGCTCAGTTTTGCATGCAGATTCAGAATATGGAATTATCTCAACACCGCTAAAGAAGCCAATTTATCCAGAAAATCTTCCAGGAATTTATTCAGGACTTTCTCCGGGGATCCCTTTGATTTCTTCCGAAAATGTTCATGGATGCCATTAGTTGTTTTTCGAGGATTAACTCCAATAATTTATTTATCGGAATGCCATTTCCATATAAGGCTTATTATTTGGTTTTACCTGGAATTTCTCTTGGAGTTTCTCCACAATTGATTTTCAAAGTTCCTACTAAAATATCACTTGAAATTGTTTCAGGAGTTTCTTGTAATTTCTTTCTGAATTTCTTTAGAAATTCTTACTGAGAAATCCCCCAGAATTCATAAAAGAATTTCTCAAGATAATTCTACTGGTGCTCCTCTTGGAATTGCTCCAGATATTACCCCAGAACATTTTTCAGGGTTCTTCTTCTTCTTCTTCGTCTCCACTGGGACTTGGCCTGCTTCGCATCAACTTAGTGTCCCTTGAGCACTTCCATAGTTATTAATTTTAGGGCATGCTTTGCCTGCCATTGCATGAATTTGTATATTGTGAGGCAAGTACAATGATACACTATGCCCAGGGAGTCGAAAAATTTTTCCCGACCGGAACGGGAATCGAACCCGCCATCTCCGGATTGGCGATCCATAGCCTTAACCACTAGGCTAGGAGTTCTTTAATGGATTTCTCCTGGAAGATTATCTGAAATCCTTAATGGTGTCTTTTCAGAGACTTAAATAGGAATTCCCTCATTAATGCTTCCAGGGAGTGATTCCAGGTATTCCTCTAGTTTTTTTTTTTTTTTTCATCGGAGAACAATATAAGGATTTCTACAGAAGTTACTCATGAGGAATTCCACGGAGTCATGTCAGTCGATCCTGAGCGACCATTTCAAAAATATCTGAAACTTTGCACAGTTTTTCAATTTCATATAAATCGCCATTTTTTGATATTAAACCTTCATATTCACTCACGACTAACTTTTCAAAAGGGTGTATGCGAAAATAGTTCTAAAATATTCTAAAAACTGTACAGCAAAAACGGATTGTTCGATTGTTATAAATTTTTCAGCAAAGTTAGATAACTAAATGATGATTCCTTAGAAAATATACACTGTAAAAAATTTCTTTTTCTACTTTGAAAAAATATGATATTTGTCACAAAAACTCAAATATCTCAAAACCCTATCTTTTTACCAACTTCAATTTTTTAGGGGAAATGGCCCATTATATCAGCTATCTACCATAAAATTTTGGTGATGGTAAACTGATAAACAAAAAAGTTATGACATTTCAAACATTTCACAATTTTTACATTTAGTAACAAAAAAAAATTTTTCTGTGTAAATTATTTCGAGAATTATATTTTGATGCTGATTTTATTGTAAAGGCTACCGCCTGAATTAAACAAGTTGTTTTCATGATACTTTAGTTTGATTATTCGTAATTACTATAGTATCTATTTGAAACTTAGACGCGATTCAGTGTTGTGATCAAAAATATTGAGATTGTCATACTTTTTATTGTACGTGACTGGTGAAAAAAATCCCTTGATAGTGTTGAAAAGCTGTTGATTATAAGAAAAATGGAATTGAATTTATTTTTAAGACAAAAGCTGTATAATAAAAGTTTTTTTATACGCGTATACGTCTAGTTTATCCGCAAAAAAAATCCCTCTTACACACTTATTTCTGAATTGCCTGTTCGGTACTTTTTTGACGAGATTATAACAGCAGTACGATTTCGGTAGTTTCGGTAATCGATTTTACTGAGGCTCAGTAAAACAACTGTCAAAATCGTATGGAAAAGGTAAACAATGCATTTTTGCTGAACGAGTTCGGTGCTCAGCAGTTTTAATCTCGTCAAAAAATTACCGAACTCGGTACACGGCGTGTGTATGGGAAAGGTTTATAACAAAAAATTGGGCATCGCCAAATTTTTCGCTATTCAAAAATAGAGACTTCCAGCTTTCATTTGCACGGTCCCTCAAAAAAATCCACCGAGGGATCTCGAACAACTTTTTCAGAATACTGTTTTTCCCCATACAAAATGAACGGTTCCAAATTAATCCCTATTTCTACTTAACAAACATACCCAATTTTTGTATGAAAAAGTTCCCCCGATGGAATATTTCGATGTTGGGCTTGAATGAAAGCTAGTAGCGTCAACTTTCACGTAACGTAAAAATTAGCGATGCCTATTTTTTTGTAATAAATTTCTTATACCAGACACACCGTGCGGTAATCAAAATTAAGTGTGTGGAGAACAGACTTTATGATCGGAAGAATGCGAGTAACTTCAACAACAACAAATGCATAAGAGGTACATACCACAGACAAACAGACGAAACGCCTAGAACAATTTTAGTGAAAATTCATCGCCCAGTTCACACTATCACCACCTGGTGGAAATGTTTCACGAAACACTGCGTTGTGCAATATCGTCATCAGAAGGCGCTAGTGTGAAACGTCAAACGCAAAGAAAAACGATGGGCGCTCTTCTTGTTATGAAAGCTACAACCAAGATTCAAAATGATCGTTGAAGGCGTGGTCAATGAAAATTTCGCCAGTGTTACGTTTGTTTGTCTGTATACATACCTGACAATGCTCACGAAAAAAACAAAAAAATACTACCGCTATGAATATTAAAAATTGTATAGTATTTTTTTCTTCAGCCACCAACACCAAACAAGTAAGTTAAAATTAATAAGTGATTTTGTTTATTATAATCTAACGAACAAGATGAACAGTCGCTTTCTCAAAGGTCTTCAACTCAACGCTCTCTTGTAGACCGTTTGATGAAAAAAAATGTTCAAAAGAGTTACGAAATCTCACCGAAAGCACCATAGATAAACTGAAAGAGACTGGTTATGCCCAAATGTCCACATTGTGTACAAAATTACGCATTTGCACGTCCTGCCGTCTAGAATTTGACAAACGAGCCATCTGTATATCATCGGTAAAGCAGGGCGCAGGAAGTTCGAAAACGACAACAACTGAGAAATTGCCATCAGCGACATCTGTTTAAACAATTTAATTACGCCCCTTTTCAAAAATGCCCTGTAATATTCTTCAACATCTATACCCATTTCAATATTTTTAACGTTGCAAAACACGCTTTCAACATTCATCTTGAAGAAGAGGGAAAACACTTGTCCTCAAATGTAACAGCAAATTAATGAATAAACGACTAATGCGCGGAGGGCGTGATAAAATCGGAACATTACGGTACATAGTATATTATATTATATGTATATATAATATATAATAAAAACAACTTGTTTTACTCACGCAAGGCCATTAACAATAAAATCAGCATCAAACTTCAATTTCCGGCCGAAATAATTTACACTAAAAAAAATTATTACTAAATGTGAAAATTGTGAAATGTTTGAATTGTCATAACTTTTTTGTTTATTTTCATGGTAGATTGCTAATACAATGGACCGTTTTGTCTAAAAAATTACGTTGGTAAAAAGATAGGGTTTTGAGATATTTGAGTTTTTGTGACAAAAATGATATTTTTTAATGTTAAAAAAGATTTTTTTCACAGTGTATATTTTCTTAGGAATCGCCATTTAGTTATCTAACTTTGCTGAACAATAAAATCAGCATCAAATCGCGATTCCCGGCCGAAATAATTTACACAGAAAAATTTTTTTTACTAAATGTAAAAATTGTGAAATTTTTGAAATGTTATAACTTTTTTGTTTATTAGTTTACCATCACCAAATTTTTATGGTAGATTGCTAATACAATGGACCGTTTTCCCTAAAAAATTCAAGTTGGTAAAAAGATAGGGTTTTGAGATATTTGAGTTTTTGTGACAAAAATGATGTTTTTCAATGATAAAATAGATTTTTTTTCACAGTGTATATTTTCTTAGAAATCACCATTTAGCTATCTAACTTTGCTGAAAAATTCATAACAATCGAACAATCCGTTTTTGCTGTGCATATTTTTGAATATTTTTGAACCATTTTCACATACACCCTTTTGAAAAGTTAGTCGTGGCTCTAAATAAAAATTTGATATCGAAAAATGGCGATTTAGATGGAACTGAAAAACTGTGCAAAGTTTCAGTTCAATAGAAAATCATGAATTAAAAATTTTCCTTAATTTTGATGCTGTTGCTTGGAATCGCTCTCATTGAATTAATCTGGGGTTTCTACAGAAACTACAAACGGGATTGCTTCAGGAACTCTTGTAGGATTACGTCCTGTGATTCCTCGAGCAATTTCTCCAAGGGATTCTCCCTTGGATCAAATGCTGGGCATGGTTTCGGCTGAGGAAACTTTGGAAATTAATGTGGAAATGCAGCGAAAACGGGGATTAGTGAAGGCAGTTTGAGTAATAACTTACAGCTTTGACGACGACTGTTTTGTCCAATAAAATTACAGATTCCCTGAAGAAGATCCAATAAGGATCGAAACGTTGGAAATAGAAAACATTTAGTTGTTTATCCCCGAAAAGACTGAAACGCCACAATAGTACCCAAAAAGCAATAACTTACTTGTCGATCAGCGGTTTTCGTTCATTGACATGTCTAGCTTGGAGTAAAAATTCAACTAGTTTCACTATCGCTGTCGTCAGTAAGGATGTCATCATACGAATAAGAAGTAAAAGGTGAAATGGTTTTGCTGTAAAATGCGAGAAAAACATTCCTTTTGCTAAAGCAATGAATATTCAATTTAAAAATCCTTTATTTTCTCTGCCTCAAACACCCACTTCAATTTCAAACCCAAAGAACACCCCAACTTCACCCCACTTTTCTACAGCACCCCTCACTTGCTACTAAGGCCAAGATTTTGTCAACCTAAAGTGCTACCATAGGCTAACAAAAACAGATCCTCGCTGATTGCGAAGAAAAATTACGGGGTTACAATCGCTGGGTTCAAATGTTGGAAATTATTGAAAAATAATTTGAGCAGAACCCCCACAAATTGATGGATGACAGATACCAAAAAAGATTATGTGTGAAAATTACTGTAAATATTGTGTAATTTATTATAATATTTCTAAATCTAATTTCTAAATATACTTTCAATATATAGAGACATTTTCTGTAAATTCATAGCTTAGAAAACATTTCAAATCATTAATCAATCGTTTACCTCATAAACACGGTACCTCCTTTCGATCCCATTAATATCTGCCAGACAGTAAATGTCCCCCAAACCTATTTGTACCCGTGAAAGCTCGATATCGAGCGCATAATTGATGTGCTCCATAAAGCCAAGTGTGAAGTGCCATTTTTCATATCGAAACCAAAATTAATTACCCGTCCGATCCGAGAAAGGTGTCAGCAGTGTACAAGACCGTTGTTCCTACGACCGACCGACGGCTGGTCTAGCGCAGAGACAGAGAACTACGCGTATCCCATAGCGTTCCTTCGTCATCGTCGTTGGACAACCTATCGCCACTTGAAACGCTCTCGTCGCGTCGCGGGACCCGGGAGAGGTAAATGATTAAAGTATGATATCACGACGGGACAAATGTGCGTATAAACCAACCAGATCGAGTAACGACCCCGTTTGTTTAGCCTTCCCGTGTGCCCTCTACACCGCTTGGGCGGGCAACGCCTCCACCACCCGGACCCGGCCGGAAAGGTGAGAATATAATTGAAAAAGAAAATGAAACGACATCGCGCAAGTAACATGCCATCCACCTCCACCAAGGCTCCGGGACGGGAGGCGTCGTCGTCGCCGTCATTCCTGAAGAGCAGGAAACTGAATCGCCCGCTCGCAGTCGTGAGGTCCGTGGGAATGTTTTTTGGTTGGGAGGCCCCAGACTGTGAGTGTTGCAGCGAGGGCATTGCGTTAGTGTTCTGAACTCGGGAGATAAATTGAGGATTAATTCAGATGTTGGATTCTTCGGTTCTGGAGGAGGTACGAGGATACGTGCAGAGAGCAGACTATCTGATAGGGATCAAGTCTCGATTGCAGCACTGCATCCGATCTTATCAGCGGATTTATCTTAATGTGCGAGAAACGATTTCGACGCGATCGTTACCGATCGATACATGGGGAAAATTAATCATTACCAAAGGCACGACGGCAGATCTTCCTGTGGGTCTTGAAGAATTGTAGTACCGTAATCTGAAGAAGCGGTGATAATAATTATTCGCTTTCAAAAATACTTTCGGAGACGTTTCAGGGGTCTTAACCTCCTGGACCCTCTTTAAACCATCTGCTCACCTTTTTGGGCATTATTTTAAGCAAGAATTTTCACAAGTTAACTAAGAAGTTGGAGATATCTTTCACATTGGAGAAGATGTTTTTGCATTGGAGAAGCGATTTATATTATGCGGCTATGCTATGCTGCTGCGGTCCTCGAGTTTGTTTCACATCACTCGACACTTTCCGTGCCTACACAACTTTCATGGAAAATTTTCCATTGAAGGAGGTCAACTGACCGTACGCCTTTGATGCTCTGTCATCTCGCTTATTACTTGGATACTCTCCGGCGGTGAACCTACCCTACACCACCAACAAAGCTTTCCCCAGCAGTGAAATATTTGTTGAAACCAGTTTCTTCCCGAACAGGTGTCGAGGTCCGTCATGCGATTCTGGTTGGAGACTGGTTTCCGGTACACAGGAGCCCCGACGACCAAGTTCCGGCGCTACATCGCGAAATACTTGGTTTAGTCTTCGGCAGTGGACCTAGCCTACTCCGACAGATCAAAATCGAGACGGTGGAAGTTCTCTCGGCATCGATGTTTCATCCCGACCAGTCAGGCGCCAGAGTTCGCCTGACGATTCTGGTTGGTGGTAGACTTCCGGTTCATCGGCGCCCCGACGACCAAAAACCGGTGCCACGTTACAGTTGATTTGGTCATGTCCCCGTCGATGGATCATGGCTATCTGGATCGCGGTATGGTGCTCTCTGGTCCTCGCGCCTCTTTCTCTGAAGCGCGCCGTTGCTCTGTCTACTACTACTACTACTACTTCTTACTACTTCCTGAACCGCCCACGTTTGGTATAATCCTCACTACTGTATTGATCGCCTTCGTCGCATTTTCGCAGGCGTAGTCGACGTGTCTGTTGAAGTTCCGACGGTCGTCAAAGTCCTTAGGTGCTTCGAAGCACGTTGCGATAGAATTCTCTGGGTGATGCTGCATTCATCTTTCGACGAAGTCGATTGACTCAATGGCTCCGACACTTATTCGATGCACAGCAAATAATTTTGTAATATCCAGGCGCGTAATTTCTGGCGACGTATCCAATTTCGAGCGTAATTTCACTTGGTTCCATAGTTTTATTATCACACTCACCATGTACATCCTAGTTGGCACCGGAAAGTGTCAACAAACCCATTCCAGCAAATACCTAGAAACAGTATCAAATTAATCACTCATCCTCTAACTTGGTGAAATAGCCGAGAGGTAAGGAATATGCCTCACAATCAGCGGATCTATGTACAAATCCATGCCAATATTTTACTTATATATGATTCATCTATCGATCCGGTTCTAGCGATTGCTAGACCCACTTTGAAGCTGCGGCGGCTAATTCTAGACTGAGTTTAAATAAGGGCGAAAGTAACATGAGAGAGTTCTCTTCATCGACTCTCTCTTCTGCAAATTAAAGAGACAAGATGGAAATTCAATCGAACTTTTTTACACTTAGACGCTAGATTGCATCGCAACCTAGCGATTTATGACCAAAAAGTTCAACCATACTTGCATCTTGTCACTTTATTTTGAAGAGAGAGTCGACGAAGAGAACTCTCCCATGTTACTTTCGCCCTTATTTAAACTCAATCTAGAATTAACTGAGTTCAAAGAATGTAATTTGTACATCACTTTTGCGACGCGACTGATGTGCAGCGAAAATGATGTGATATCACAAGAATCTTTTTGCTGTGTGGTTTCGCCAGATACCGCTAAGACGACGTTGTATGCGAAGTCCACGATAATGACGCTTGCTGGAAACTTCAGTATTCTTCTTATTCTTCTTTATGACTCTACGTCCGCACTGGAACTTGGCCTGCTTCGCTTCAACTTAGTGTTCTTTGAGCGCTTCCACAGTTTTTTATTGAAGGGCTTTCTTTGCCTGCCATTGCATGAATTTATATATTGTGAGGCAAGTGCAATGATACTCCATGCCCAAGGAGTCGAGAAAATTTTCCCGCCCGGAACGGGAATCGAGCCCACCATCTCCGGATTGGCGATCCATAGCCTTAACCGCTAGGCTAACTAGAGACCCCAAGCTTCAGTATTCGCACAACGTTATAGCGTTCCAGAGCGTTTGGCCAAATATTGACCTCTGTGGGACACCTGCTGTCACTCTGCCTTGCGTTGGTTTCGTACTAAAGGACTCTGTTCTGGAAGTAGTTCCTTAGAATACAATACAGATAGTCGGGGACCCGCATATTATGCAGGGCTACCCAGACAGATCTGCACGTACGATGCTGGATCTCCCGGCTGCTTTTCTGGTGTTGGCAGTAGCAATAGTTTTTAGATCATCCATACATCTGGAAAGTAACCTTTCTCCAGGCATTTCTGCAACACTGACCTTAACATATCTGGATACTCCAGGATCGCTGTCTTTAATGCCGCGTTAGGGATGCCATCCAGACTGGGAGCCTTCTTCACCTTCACCGGTATTCCAGGTTGAAATGCTTGGTCAATGCGTCCAACAGCTCTTCTTTAGTCGTTATCTCGTCTAAATCCGTAACCTCGACTACTGCCTCCTGTGATAGAGCCTTGCTGCCCAAGGATTTCACAATGAACTCACTGTACTCTGAGTTCTTAATCGAAGGATCCTCCTTGAGCTCAAACAGTATCTATCCATTTAGGGTGCGTCTGGTCTTCGCCACGCAACTCCTTTAGCTTCGGGTCCACCTTAACTCTTCTGAGGAACGCAGCGTACGTCGTCTTGTCGTATGCCTCGACGATCAATTGCACTGCTCGACAAAATTTTACAAAATTCGGTGTTATGGGATGAGAAAAAAAATAACAGGGGTGTGGGACCCTGGAAGTGTCATAGTGAAATAATTTTTGAAAAATATTGGACCGGGCCTTCACAGTTTAGAACCGAAGTTTGTATGGAGAACTTGGGGTGTTCAATTAATATGTGCATTGGAACGTGCCGTGCATATTTATAGGCGTTTTCGGTATTTGGGCTTGTTTCGTTATTGTCTAACGCCTAAATATATGCACAGCGCGTTCTAATGCACATATCAATTGAACACCCCAAGTTCTCCATACAAACTTCGGTTTTAAACTGTGAAGCCCCGGTCCAATATTTTTGTAAAAAATCTTTCACTATGACACTTCTAGGGTCCCAAACCCCTGTTATTTTTTTTTTTCTCATTCCATAACAAAATTTTGTGTTGAACGGTGTTTTTCTGTGTTTTTGAACGGTTTTTTCTATCCCTAAGGGACCGGCGGTTTTCTTTCTTTATTCTGTTCCTTCTGTTTTCCTTCCTTTTCTTTTCGCTCCTTCTTCGCCTGTTGGTTCATAATGCGCCATTCATCCGCCATCTCTCCGATTGCCTGCGCACTCCTGTTCGTTCTCTGTTTTTTGGACTTCCTCTTCACCCTGCACCTGTTCTCTGTACGAGAATTTCGGAGGTTCTTCAGCGTGTCCAGCTGTTCAGCCGTGGCTCGTTCTGTGGCTTCCGCCAGAATTGTTTCAACTTGATCGCGTTCCGCGACTGAAACGGCAAATTGGATGTTCGTCCCTAATTGCTTGATCATCATGTGCACGTTGTGTTTGTCTTTAACAAACTCGTACAGCTCGTTTACCTATCACCTCATTTCGGCTAAGCTCGACTCTCGAGCCGTGTTGCTGGTCGAGATCGGTGTGAACACTCGCTGATTAAGGAACGCTAGCTCCTGCTGGCTTCCTTGGGCCTCGTTTCGTATCCCGCTACAACTCGCTCTTGCTGGAGTGGAAATTCCATTATTTCACTTCTTCGGAACGTGTCTGCGTTCTCTCCAACTACGTCGTTATTTATTATTATCTTCATTCTATTTCCCCTCTGCACCGCTATCACCATCCGTTGTACCTAGCCGCTTTCTCGTGATCTCTTGGATATCTATGAAACAGGGAGGCCAAGCAAGGGTTAAACCGTTGAACACGAACCTTCATGGGGTTCGTGTCCAGAGCCAGATCAACGTCAGTCGGGAATGTTCCATCCGAGCCTAGAACCCATCAACTTGACGGACAGATGATAAACGTATCTGGAGGCCTGCCAAGGCTTTACCCGAACGGAGGCAAACGTACCATTTGCCCACTCGTCGTTCAAAGTTGATGTCAACCTACTTTACTCAGGAAGTAGAATAGCACGAATGTCAGCCCATCGTCGCCATCCGATTCATATTTCGTAGTCCGTTGGCGTTTGCGTTTACCAGTATACCATAATCAGGATCTTACTGGCATCGATACAGATGTGCCGGTTGACACTCCGGCCGGGTGTTTGAGTTGAGGTACTTTGGAAGTGGCATCAGGTCGCTTAAGGTCTGTATCCGCAATAATCCGGACACAGAAACACGGCTGTAACTCTGTAATGGATCGATAAAATTGGCCAAAATTTTCACTGGAAACTCTTTGGTGTATGTTTATTATTTGAGCAAAATTTGACGAAGGTCGGTGCGATACTTTTTGTTGTAGCAATGTAACATTGAAACGTGCACAAATGAATGTTGTACAGCACCTGGTTTAGCATGCCAGCGCTGTATCTTTTGAAATTGGCAAAGGAAATGGCTGAAACTTTAAGCACAAACCTTTCAATATACATCTACTGCATCGGCAAAATTTCAAAAAAATCGATGCACTATCAACAATTTTATAGTCAAAATACGTATTGGCACTAACCGTGGTTTTAGCCCTTTCAACAGCAATTAGTGAGCACCTCTTATTATTCCGATTGTACTGTTGAAAGTACTATTCCAATAATCATGAAATTTTGCGGACATAATATATACATGATTAACTAACTTCTGTGAAAATTTCATAAAAATTGGCAGATGTATTCGATAGTTATGGAAAGGCATATATAGCATATGAAAAATACGGAAAATATTCGCAAATATTCACCCACATCAGCAGTGATAGCTTTCCAACCAGTTGATTAAAATTTTAATAAATTTTGCAAGAAAGAGTATGAATGTATATCATACCTGCTCACGAAATTTCATCATTATCCTAACTGTACTTTGGACTGCATAGGGCCCATATAGCCGAGGTGGTAAACGCACGGGTATTCAGCATGACCATGCTGAGGGTGACGGGTTCGATTCCCGGTCGGTCCAGGATCTTTTCGTAAAGGAAATTTCCTTGACTTCCTTGGGCATAGAGTATCTTCGTGCCTGCCACACGATATACGCATGCAAAATGGTCATTGGCAGAGGAAGCTCTCAGTTAATAACTGTGGAAGTGCTCATAGAACACTAAGCTGAGAAGCAGGCTTTGTCCCAGTGAGGACGTTACGCCAAGAAGAGGAGAGGAGGACTTTGGACTGCAGTGGAAAAGAACCATCAGTCATGTAGATGAAAATTGGTCATGATTGTACAAAATGCTTGAATGTACTTCTTTTTGTTTTGAGCTACAATTAAAAGTATCCCACCGATCTTCATCAAATTTTGCTCAAATAATAAACATACACCAAAGAGTTTCCAGTGAAAATTTTGGCCAATTTTATCGATCCATTGCAGAGTTGCAACCGAGTATCTGTGTCCGGATTATTTCGGATACAGACCTTATACGAAGTTGCTTGCAGATGTGTGGCTTTTTTTGGGGAACCAACAGAGCCCACTATTGAAACCTCACCGCTACCTAGGCATCTTCTGCTTGAGCTGTCTCAAAACCAGAAGTTTGGTCACTCCCCGAAGGAAGAGCCAAAGGTGGTAATCCACAAGGATGTGTGAACGGTTTTCGCTTAGGAAAGATTCTCAAGCTTCCACCTGACTCGCAGAAGAGGGGGAGGTCGTCAAGGGATTACTGTCCCTTCCCTTACATGATGTGTATGTGTGTGTACAAAAAAAGGGCACTCTCTTTCAATGCGCTTGCTGAATTCATCAATGGGGATAAAAAAATCCACAATGTCAGTCTAAAATCCAAGATGGCGACCCAACATTAAAAAAGATATAATTTTAAGGAGTTTTAGGCTCTAACCATCCAATCTAGAGTCTGAAAATTGCGATCAGAATATTAACCCTAAAAGGGATACCTTCATGGCCTCAGTTTCGTCACCTCGCTGAGTGTGTTCCATCAAAGACGAGCTCTGAAAGGCGCCTGGGGTCCAATGGACCCCAGGTATCCCTTTTAGGGTTAAATATGGTGGTCCGACATATAAAAAAGTTGCTTTTCAAAGGAGTTTCAAGCTCCAAAACACCCTTGCCCGACTTTGCAAGAGACTATTTCACTCAGGGACGGTTTTGAACGGTTCTTGGTAAACGGCAGAATTTCTTCGAGCGCAAATTTAACTCCAACTCTTTCACAGGCTAAAAGATACTTAGGGTAAACCGAAGGGATTCTTACTCATCCGAGCGAAGTAACGGGACTAAAACGTAACGTAAGGTAGTGAGTATGTATGTTTATTCAATTAAGCGATGTGAAACGTAACGGAACTAAACGGAATTTCAAACTTTCTACTATTTATTTTAAGGAATTCATTCGTGTTGGACGGAAGGTATTCATACGGAATGGAAAAGAGCAAACATGGCCATGTATAAAAAAGCTCTTCACGTACCTGCGCAGGTTTTTCGACGATACGATGCTCGGTGACGGGGGACGTAGCTCGAAGATGGCGACGACTTCGACGTTCGGAGATGGCGGTCAGCAATGGTGTTCGCCGGCGTGACCGTGCTGCGATTTGGCGCGCAGCGATGACGAAGGACCCGTGTGCGGTATGGCCGAATTACCGGTGCGGAGGGAGTGGCGGCTGGTTGGAAGCTTCCGATTGTTCTACTCGAGAGGGAAACGGCGGATGCCGCTTGTACCCGGGAGGATCCTCCTCCGGTCGATAGAAAGGCACCAAAAGCCCAGCGACCCGGCTTCGCGTACTTAGATTCCTGCTATGACCGAGCGGGGAATGGTACGTTCTCTATTTTCCGGATTTGGATCGGATTCGCGGCGTGCTATTGACGACACGCTTCAGCGAATCGCCTCTCGTACTCCGGTCCTCGGGGATTGACGGACGGGACCTTACCTTCGGCTTTTGGCGACCGACGGGAGAACCTCGCTACGATAATGGACGAGCGACTTCACTCACGCCTCCGTTTAACTGCCTACTGGAGGCGGGCCTTTGCTGGGCACACGGGTCGCGTTGATCCAAACGGATGGCGGTACACTCCACCAGAAATTCCCCGATTCGGCGATGAGGGTTGCCGAACGAAATTCACAAAAACCAGCCGTACGAAAAAAGCGCTGGGCGCTACACGTCCAACAGGAACTACTATTAGATTTAAGCACTTCAACTTTAATTAGAATTTTATTACCTCTTTTCGTAGATAGTTCCGTAACTCAATAAAAATTCAGCAGAAACCGCGAAATCTCGGACCTCGGTCCACTAAACGTGAAAGAAAGGGGCTGTCCATAAACCACGTGGTCCCCCCCCCCCCGCGTGGTCATTGGTCCATACAAATTTTTTTATTTGTCCATACAAAATGGTCATTGGCCGAACCCCCCCCCCCCCCCCTCATGACCACGTGGTTTATGGACAGCCCCAAAGACACCAAAAACGTTTAACATCACTTTTACATTAAGAAACTCACTCACTACTTTTACCTTTAATTTGCAAAAATAACTTGCACCGTAATAAACTTCAATTAACTTCAACTCAATCTTAAACTCAACTCAAACTCAATACAACTTTCGAATAACTTGGACTTAACTCGCGCACTTCTGCTTGCCAGCCGTACTCGTAGCGAAATGACCGAGTGAGAATGTCGTTTGCGCCTCGAAACTGTGCCGCTTTTCAAAAGTCCCACTATTGAAATTGCTAACTCTTATTCCAAATCGCGCCAACTATTTCGGCATGGCGATTTTCATGCATGGTGACAAAAATGCAGTGCGACTGTAATCCGCCAAAAAGTATGTAAGCGCCATGCGTATCATGCTATAAAAGCGCTAATAACACGAAAGCTTTAACACATACTATGACATTCATGATCATAAGTAACAGGCATGGACCGATTTTACAAACAAATGAAATATTTCAACATCGTTAACGTAAATACAAAACAAAAATTTAAATAGCTTTTAGTCTATTTATTTATTTTTCTTTTCGATTTTAACTAAAAAACGCAAAACGTTACAACAGTCAGGTTTTTTTTACACGGTTTCTATTTATGGCCGCGTAAATGAAACCTCAAAACAATTTTTTTTATCGTCTTATTTTTGCACGATTTGTCGAGAAATGGTGAGACGGGTTTTTGAATTTTGAACTGAGTTTTATTTTTACGCGGAAATATTTCTTGCGAAAAGTCTTATTACTTTGGTGGCGCTAACCACATGGCCACGAGGCTCCAGAAGTCCACCAATAACGAACAAAATATTTAAGATGGTGGCCCTAAAAGGCTCTAAAACAATGTCATATGGGTATATTTGGTATTGGGAAGATGTCCGGCGTCAGAAAATGGTGGCTGTTTGCCATAAACCATGCAATATGAGTATATTTAAAAGAAGATTAGAATATTCAAGCTACCGACCAGAAACTCCAAAATGACGGCCCGCAATTCAAGATAACGGCCTTTTTAAGGAGTTTTAGGTGCCAACCCCATGCAAGCCATGCGATATTGTGTTGAAGATACTGTAAATAAATAAATATTTGGTATGAGGAAAGTGTTCGAATCAAAGTTTAGTTAAAACTACTTGTTAGGCCAGGACTATGAAAAGTAACGTGGATAATCGACTCCGCTCCGTTCCGATTAGATGTACTTTTTGTGCCAACATTAGCCGGATCGACATCAAGCATGGCCAGTGCCTTAAGCAGGATCTGACCCCACACGTAAAACGGCTTTCCCATTCCATGGCCAAAGCATTGAAGTCACCCACTAATACCACCGGCCATCGCTCTGTCAATATGGTCGTCATGCAGTCCAGTATCTGCGTGAATTGCTCGATCGAATAAAATCCAAGATGGCGGCCCAAAATGATTAAAGATGGCGGCTGTTTTAATGAGGTTTCGGCTACAAAACCATGCAGCATGGCTATATTTGATATTGGGGAAGACGTCCGGTGAAGGCGGCCCAAAATCCAGATAGCGGCTGTTTTAGGGAATAAGGCCCCTATAACCACAGCTGTTAAGGCGTGAGTATCTAGCATAGCCTTACTAGGGGTGACGACACAAAACCCGTGCAGTAGGGTAATTTTCCAATTGTTGCACGGCTAAAAACTCGCCTATTGTTGCACACACCATGTTATTCTTATGAGGTGTGCAACAATTGGCGAATTTTTTAGCCGTGCAACAATTGGCAAATTACCCTATGGGTATACTTGGTATGGGAAAGGTGATTCAAAAATGGCATCCAGAATTTTCAAGATAGCATCCCAAAATGTAAGATGGCGGCCTCAAATTAAAGATTTCAAAATGGCGGCTGTTTTATGGAGTTCAGGTTCAAAAAGCTATGCACTATGGGTATACTTCGTATGGGGAAGATATCCGAAGTTCAATAAACTGTCAATTAGAATATCCAGAGTATGCAGAATAGTGGCTCAAATGCCAGATGATAGACGTTTAATAGAGCTTTATTTCTAAGACCATGTAATATGGGTTTACAATAATGTTCAAATAATCAAAAACATCATCCAAAGTGTCGAAACGTCGTGTTAGATAACAACTCGTTTTGATTTAACAAGACTGCGTAGCCGTGAAATCCGAGATCCAATAATCATTACCTCTGTGCGACAGACCTTAACCCAATATGTCACAGGTTCTCTGAAAGTTCACTACGATGCATTTCGTCTTTTAAGCGAGCTTAATTATTAACTTTTTAACTATGACGTTTAGCGTCAAGGTGTCTTCTTCCCGTTACGTGGGTAGATCACCTTAGAACGGTGCGTTACGGTGTAAGATCTACCACATTGCATCAAATTTTAATCTTGCTATTTTACTACCTAAAGTGGTAGCATACCAGATTAAAATTTGATGTATTTTTGTAATGGTTATGTTTTAATTTATGTTTTGTTTTTAACTGCTAATAAACCTTTTTGTTTCAGGAGGATTCAGGTAATTTTATTGTATAATAATACCATGTTTTAAAAAATAGTAACTGTAACGTGCGTATCACTTATGCCTTATTCAGTATATATTACTAAATCCTTTATTCTCTTTTCAGTGAAGAATCTTACCACCATTCCTGGCGCACTAATCAATATTTTTTAGCAAATCACCGTATACATCACCATATTAATACATGGGAACATGTTTAAATATCTATATCGTTATCTGGAAGCGTTTGGTACGGGAGGTCCACGCTTCCATCTTTCCCCTCGATTTCAAGGGGTAGAAGGTTTTCAAATATTGACTATGTTGAAATCGTTTTATCCCTTGAAATCTTCTCTGCGGTACATGCTGCGCAGTTGGCCTGGCCGTTAGACAAGAAAAATGATAGACTTGAAAAGTCTTCATTTTCCAGGATGCATTCAAGTAATGGCTGCGTTAGTATGAGATTAGATTATTAGATTAGATGACGTTTAGCGTCAAGGTGTCTTCGAAGAAGTTTGTTGCTATAATATAAACCTTCTGTTGAACTATAGGGAAAAATGATCAATCCCTCTAAAAGTGAGAAAGAAAATTTATTTTTTTTGAATTTTTCAAGATACGAAGTAAGGTGCGTCACATGTACCCCGAGCGAGGAGGTTTTAGGGGGGATTTCGAAGGCATTTCAGAAAGCTTCACAGACTTTTAAGCGGGTTTCAGAGGCGTTAAGCAGGCGTTTTCGGAGGTTTCTGAGGGTCTCAGGGACGTAACAGGAGGTTTTGAGTGGGGTTAAGGGGGCTACAGTTTTTGAAATACATTTTGGATCACTGCTCTTAAGTGTGCTTCAGAGTGATTTCAGCACCGGTTTAAAGCGTTTCATAAACGTTTCAGGCGGTTTCAGAAGAGTTTCGAGACGTTCCAGATTGTTTACGATTGTAGATCCGATGCCCGATACTCAAAGGAGCCCTTAGAGATTCTTAAACAAACATTGAACTTACCACTTGTCAGCACACAGATGACTTATGCTCAAGAAAGTTTTAAGGAAACCCTAAACACTATACAATCTCAGCCCCTCCCCCTTATTGTTCCCCCTTGAGCAGGCCCTATGCTCCACTCAACTCAATTCGCTACTTATTTCCCACAACATAAACCAACCTTATCCCTAATCTGAAACACTCCAATTGATTTGAACACAATCAGATTATATTAAGGTAACGTTACCTAAATAGAGGGACCTAAATAGATTTTACCTAAATGAATTCTACCTAAATGGAGGTTTGGGTGTATTTTGCTTTACATCAACCTTTCTGTGCCTCCAAAAGAGCCTAAAAGGATAACAAATAACCAAAGGGAAACAACCCTGTGATCTGTGATCACCTTGAAGTACGAACTGACAGACACAAAACAGTAATACCATTTGCTTACTTAATCTGAAGAAGATAATTTGCTCTATCGGAAAAGTCAAATACGGACAAATATGGAAAATCGATTCCAAAGAAGCTCGTGCCATAAAACACAGATCGATACACAGTTTTCGAAACTAGCAGCAGCTTCTCCTCATCAATTACCTTACCATTAAATCAGAGATTACTCCGACATCCCATCCTTGATCTACTGCTTTGCAACCGAGCCAAAACTAGTTGATCACTGCGAACGGCAATGAATCTTCTCAAGTAAATCACACTCCTGAGCCGAGACATTAATATGGTTTCCATCTAAACACCGATTAGCAAATCGAACACAGTCACCGTAAACGAGGTCCACTTGCTAGTTGTCGCAAGCACCTAGTGGACGTTGGATACTCCCCCCGCCCCGCCTTGCTAGTACGCCCAATAGCCAACCGAGCGAATCGCGATGCGGCGGAACAAATTGCACTTTCCAGTTCCAGATAATAATATTCATAACTCTTCCCCTCTTAATTCATTCAACAAGTCTTGGTCTTAATAAATGCAGCAAATTGTTATTTCTCCTAATAAATAGATATCTCTCAAACGGCAAATAGCCATAACTCTTCCTGGCTGTTAAGGGGATGCTGCGCATCTCGTCGCTGGAAGCCAACCACTGTGCACTGCCAACGAGAGATATATCTATTAATATCGCAGAATCCAGTTTAAAAAATTACTCAAACCCGTTTGGTGAACGATCGGTCAGCCTGTCCCCAGCTCGGTCAGGGATCCTCCTGAGCACACCACACTTGGGATTGGAGAGCGCTAGTAGGTTCCTCGCGCTCGAGCAGGTATCTACCCCCTGCGCGGTGCGACAAATATGTTTTGATAACAACAAGTGCAGCGACAAGTAGCGGCAAGTTCCGCAGAAGTTTTCAGCTGTAAAACGATCTTGCGGCGAGAGCCTTGTCGAGCCAAACACCTGTGGACTACCGACACGGACATTCGCAGGGCTGGTAGCGGTTTGAGGGCTGGATAACGTGTGTTTTGACTTTGTTTGAGTGGTTGGGAAAGTTATGGAAAATCATTTCTATGTGAATTTTATCTATTGATTTGTTTTAGTTATTGCAAACAAAAATACTCACCGATTATTTACAGTAAAGTAGTAAAGTAGCATGTCTGCATAAATTGTCTGGGTAAAAACATGAAAAGAGATATACAAATGACTCCCTACCAGTTCTGCTTGGCAGAGAAAAAAGCAGCTTCCCTGGCTGCAGTATATTTCCAATGATGGGCGCGCGCAATAATTATTATGCACCACGCTCCACCAGTCACAGGCCGATACCAATGCTGTTGCTGCTGCTGCTGCTGGCATATGACTTTTCCGCGCTTATCAAGATTGAATTAAGCGCAAACTATGTACTGGTTTATGCTTTTGAAATGCTGGATGCGCTCTATGGGAGGATCAGCATCGGTTTGAGGGCCCAGCACCATATCGTAACGTATGCCCACTACTGGCGGCATAGAGGTGAGGTGGTTTGTGTCTCTTTCCTAGTTTAATCGCTGTTGATAGTTTTCCCAGTTCATGGTTTGATTTAGTGGATAAAGGAATGGCTGGAATCGAAAGATGGAAATCGGTTTTCAGAACTGGATTCCGTTCCCATGGGGAGGACCACTTCTCGCCATAGATCGTAATTATAATTGTCAAAACTGCGGGTAATCAAATTTACTTGATTGGTTGTTTCTTGGCAATTAGACATAGGGTGCAAGCAAGGAAGGATAGCGAATTGGGAATGTTACCTGATTATCATTTATTAAATAATATAATTTGATACCATTTAGTTTGAAGTAATATACAACATAACAAAATTTATCGTACAGTAGCTCCGCCATCGTTCCAAATGTTCTGGTGATTATGTCCACGGTGTCCGCGAAGTACACAAACTGGCCGGATTTCGTGAAAAACGTACATTCGCTCTTGAGTCGGGCTCGTCGTTTTACACACGACAGAGCGATGTTAATCTATCACCAGGGATGGGAACACTCACTTGCGAAGAGTTACACTCACTTGCTGTTTTCTCAGCTCAGAAACGTGCAATCAAGAAACGATGTATGGGCGACTTTTGGCTTGTGGGTTTGTCTCAAAGTTTGCTGAATAGAGTAGGGGTCGGAAACCCATATCAAAGTCGTGACAGACCTGTGAAAGCGGCTCTCCACATGGTGAGTGTAATTTACATTCACCTCATGGAGAGTTGTCTTCGCAGCTTCCTCACGCCTTCAATATGCGTGTGCGACCCATACTTTATTCGGCAAACTTTTAGACAAAACCAAAAGGCAAAAGTCGTTTATACGTGGTTTCTTGATTGAACGCTTCTGATCTGAGAAAACAGCAAGTGAGTGTAACTCTTCGCAAGTGAGTGTTCCCATCCCTGTCTATCACCTGGAGGAATTCCGGTGGGAATTCCTGGAGAATCTCCGCAGGGAATTCCTGGAGAAACCCCGCAGGGAATTCCTGGAGAAACCCCGCAGGGAATTCCTGGAGAAAACCCGCAGGGAATTCCTGGAGAAACCCCGCAGAGAATTCCTGGAGGAATTCCGCAGGGAATTCCAGGAGGAATCCTTCAGGGGATTCCTGGAGGAATCCCGGAGGGCATTCATGGAGGAATCCCGCAGGGAATTCATGGAGGAATCCCGCAGGGAATTCCTGAAGAAATTCCGGTGGTAATTCCTGGATAAATTCCGGTGGGAATTCCTGGAGGAATTCCGGTGGGAATTCCTGGAGGAATCCCGGAGGGAATTCCTGGAGGAATCCCGGAGGGAATTCCTGGAGGAATCCCGGAGGGAATTCCTGGAGGAATCCCGGAGGGAATTCCTGGAGGAATCCCGGAGGGAATTCCTGGAGGAATCCCGGAGGGAATTCCTGGAGGAATCCCGGAGGGAATTCCTGGAGGAATCCCGGAGGGAATTCCTGGAGGAATCCCGGAGGGAATTCCTGCAGGAATCCCGGAGGGAATTCCTGCAGGAATCCCGGAGGGAATTCCTGCAGGAATCCCGGAGGGAATTCCTGGAGGAATCCCGGAGGGAATTCCTGGAGGAATCCCGGAGGGAATTCCTGGAGGAATCCCGGAGGGAATTCCTGGAGGAATCCCGGAGGGAATTCCTGGAGGAATCCCGGAGGGAATTCCTGGAGGAATCCCGGAGGGAATTCCTGGAGGAATCCCGGAGGGAATTCCTGGAGGAATCCCGGAGGGAATTCCTGGAGGAAGCCCGGAGGGAATTCCTGGAGGAAGCCCGGAGGGAATTCCTGGAGGAAGCCCGGAGGGAATTCCTGGAGGAAGCCCGGAGGGAATTCCTGGAGGAAGCCCGGAGGGAATTCCTGGAGGAAGCCCGGAGGGAATTCCTGGAGGAAGCCCGGAGGGAATTCCTGGAGGAAGCCCGGAGGGAATTCCTGGAGGAAGCCCGGAGGGAATTCCTGGAGGAAGCCCGGAGGGAATTCCTGGAGGAAGCCCGGAGGGAATTCCTGGAGGAAGCCCGGAGGGAATTCCTGGAGGAAGCCCGGAGGGAATTCCTGGAGGAAGCCCGGAGGGAATTCCTGGAGGAAGCCCGGAGGGAATTCCTGGAGGAAGCCCGGAGGGAATTCCTGGAGGAAGCCCGGAGGGAATTCCTGGAGGAAGCCCGGAGGGAATTCCTGGAGGAAGCCCGGAGGGAATTCCTGGAGGAAGCCCGGAGGGAATTCCTGGAGGAAGCCCGGAGGGAATTCCTGGAGGAATCCCGGAGGGAATTCCTGGAGGAATCCCGGAGGGAATTCCTGGAGGAATCCCGGAGGGAATTCCTGGAGGAATCCCGGAGGGAATTCCTGGAGGAATCCCGGAGGGAATTCCTGGAGGAATCCCGGAGGGAATTCCTGGAGGAATCCCGGAGGGAATTCCTGGAGGAATCCCGGAGGGAATTCCTGGAGGAATCCCGGAGGGAATTCCTGGAGGAATCCCGGAGGGAATTCCTGGAGGAATCCCGGAGGGAATTCCTGGAGGAATCCCGGAGGGAATTCCTGGAGGAATCCCGGAGGGAATTCCTGGAGGAATCCCGGAGGGAATTCCTGGAGGAATCCCGGAGGGAATTCCTGGAGGAATCCCGGAGGGAATTCCTGGAGGAATCCCGGAGGGAATTCCTGGAGGAATCCCGGAGGGAATTCCTGGAGGAATCCCGGAGGGAATTCCTGGAGGAATCCCGGAGGGAATTCCTGGAGGAATCCCGGAGGGAATTCCTGGAGGAATCCCGGAGGGAATTCCTGGAGGAATCCCGGAGGGAATTCCTGGAGGAATCCCGGAGGGAATTCCTGGAGGAATCCCGGAGGGAATTCCTGGAGGAATCCCGGAGGGAATTCCTGGAGGAATCCCGGAGGGAATTCCTGGAGGAATCCCGGAGGGAATTCCTGGAGGAATCCCGGAGGGAATTCCTGGAGGAATCCCGGAGGGAATTCCTGGAGGAATCCCGGAGGGAATTCCTGGAGGAATCCCGGAGGGAATTCCTGGAGGAATCCCGGAGGGAATTCCTGGAGGAATCCCGGAGGGAATTCCTGGAGGAATCCCGGAGGGAATTCCTGGAGGAATCCCGGAGGGAATTCCTGGAGGAATCCCGGAGGGAATTCCTGGAGGAATCCCGGAGGGAATTCCTGGAGGAATCCCGGAGGGAATTCCTGGAGGAATCCCGGAGGGAATTCCTGGAGGAATCCCGGAGGGAATTCCTGGAGGAATCCCGGAGGGAATTCCTGGAGGAATCCCGGAGGGAATTCCTGGAGGAATCCCGGAGGGAATTCCTGGAGGAATCCCGGAGGGAATTCCTGGAGGAATCCCGGAGGGAATTCCTGGAGGAATCCCGGAGGGAATTCCTGGAGGAATCCCGGAGGGAATTCCTGGAGGAATCCCGGAGGGAATTCCTGGAGGAATCCCGGAGGGAATTCCTGGAGGAATCCCGGAGGGAATTCCTGGAGGAATCCCGGAGGGAATTCCTGGAGGAATCCCGGAGGGAATTCCTGGAGGAATCCCGGAGGGAATTCCTGGAGGAATCCCGGAGGGAATTCCTGGAGGAATCCCGGAGGGAATTCCTGGAGGAATCCCGGAGGGAATTCCTGGAGGAATCCCGGAGGGAATTCCTGGAGGAATCCCGGAGGGAATTCCTGGAGGAATCCCGGAGGGAATTCCTGGAGGAATCCCGGAGGGAATTCCTGGAGGAATCCCGGAGGGAATTCCTGGAGGAATCCCGGAGGGAATTCCTGGAGGAATCCCGGAGGGAATTCCTGGAGGAATCCCGGAGGGAATTCCTGGAGGAATCCCGGAGGGAATTCCTGGAGGAATCCCGGAGGGAATTCCTGGAGGAATCCCGGAGGGAATTCCTGGAGGAATCCCGGAGGGAATTCCTGGAGGAATCCCGGAGGGAATTCCTGGAGGAATCCCGGAGTGAATTCCTGGAGGAATCCCGGAGGGAATTCCTGGAGGAATCCCGGAGGGAATTCCTGGAGGAATCCCGGAGGGAATTCCTGGAGGAATCCCGGAGGGAATTCCTGGAGGATTCCTGGAGGAATCCCGGAGGGAATTCCTGGAGGAATCCCGGAGGGAATTCCTGGAGGAATCCCGGAGGGAATTCCTGGAAAAACCCGGAGGGAATTCCTGGAGGAATCCCGGAGGGAATTCCTGGAGGAATCCCGGAGGGAATTCCTGGAGGAATCCCGGAGGGAATTCCTGGAAAAACCCCGGAGGGAATTCCTGGAGGAATCCCGGAGGGAATTCCTGGAGGAATCCCGGAGGGAATTCCTGGAGGAATCCCGGAGGGAATTCCTGGAGGAATCCCGGAGGGAATTCCTGGAGGAAGCCCGGAGGGAATTCCTGGAGGAAGCCCGGAGGGAATTCCTGGAGGAAGCCCGGAGGGAATTCCTGGAGGAATCCCGGAGGGAATTCCTGGAGGAATCCCGGAGGGAATTCTTGGAGGAATCCCGGAGGGAATTCCTGGAGGAATCCCGGAGGGAATTCCTGGAGGAATCCCGGAGGGAATTCCTGGAGGAATCCCGGAGGGAATTCCTGGAGGAATCCCGGAGGGAATTCCTGGAGGAATCCCGGAGGGAATTCCTGGAGGAATCCCGGAGGGAATTCCTGGAGGAATCCCGGAGGGAATTCCTGGAGGAATCCCGGAGGGAATTCCTGGAGGAATCCCGGAGGGAATTCCTGGAGGAATCCCGGAGGGAATTCCTGGAGGAATCCCGGAGGGAATTCCTGGAGGAATCCCGGAGGGAATTCCTGGAGGAATCCCGGAGGGAATTCCTGGAGGAATCCCGGAGGGAATTCCTGGAGGAATCCCGGAGGGAATTCCTGGAGGAATCCCGGAGGGAATTCCTGGAGGAATCCCGGAGGGAATTCCTGGAGGAATCCCGGAGGGAATTCCTGGAGGAATCCCGGAGGGAATTCCTGGAGGAATCCCGGAGGGAATTCCTGGAGGAATCCCGGAGGGAATTCCTGGAGGAATCCCGGAGGGAATTCCTGGAGGAATCCCGGAGGGAATTCCTGGAGGAATCCCGGAGGGAATTCCTGGAGGAATCCCGGAGGGAATTCCTGGAGGAATCCCGGAGGGAATTCCTGGAGGAATCCCGGAGGGAATTCCTGGAGGAATCCCGGAGGGAATTCCTGGAGGAATCCCGGAGGGAATTCCTGGAGGAATCCCGGAGGGAATTCCTGGAGAGAATTCCTAGTGGAACCCCGGAGGGAATTCCTGGTGGAACCCCGGAGGGAATTGCTGGTGGAATCCCGAAGGGAATTCCTGGAGGAATCCCGGAGGGTATTTCTGGAGGAATCCCGGAGGGTATTTCTGGAGGAATCCCGGAGGGCATTCCTGGAGCCCAAGTAGCACCTGCAACTAAAATGGAAATGATCATCGTTGCAAACATGTTGCAACTGAGTTTTCATGAAACAAACAAAATTAAAACCTATTAAAATCCTGTTGTTAATGCCAAACTGAGGTGTAACAGTTTTATAACAACTAGCAAAATGAAAACAAACGTCATCATTAGTCGAAACTTTCGAAATCAATTTGTAACTGAAGTATAATCTGATTGTTTCAACGAATCTTAATTACAACCGTTTACAAACCAAATCAACCAAAACATTGATTCTGATTGTTATAAACATGTCGCACCTGGAACTTATTTAGAACATAACGATCAATTTTGACAGGAGAGATAGAAGTTCCAAAATGTGCGGCAAAATGTTTTTGTGATCACGAAAAATATAAAATGCACTATAAAAAACCAAAATGTTTCAAAAATAACGAAATCATGTACAAATAAAATGTAACTTTTTCTTCATAAATTTATCGACATATTCCGAATTTTATAAAATTAAAGTGGTAAAATAGAAAAAAAATCTGATTGGAAGTATAATATTGACCCAATAAAAAAATCAGCCTTATTTTCGCAGTAATGAACGACTGGTACCTATTACTGGGAAGATTTGAATATATGGGGTTTTGAGAAATGTAACGTAACGTATAAAAATATTAGGAGTTTCCCACGAAAAAATTTACAATAGGTTTACATTTTTTACAAAAAAACGTGAAGCTTTCGGTAAGTAATAAATGGACAGCCTCTTGTAGACGTAAATGGGAAGTACACGTCCAAGTGTCTACTTTTTTTGGTTATTTATGTCCTACACGGAAAATTTAAACTACCTTATTTTGAGTCGATTTTACCCTAAAATGAGTATATCAAATTGATTAGTTACCCAAAATTAGGTTGTTTTTCCTCTCTCCCCCACAGATGTTGTCGTAAATAAACAGAGATACGTCTATCCAACGGGGGCCCTTGAGGCCAATAAGCCAATTTTGGGTAAATGTAGATTTACCCAAATTCGAGTTGAATGATGGGGGTCTTGGGTTGAATTTACCTATGTACTCTTGAGTATATTTTTAGTTGGAGGTAAATGCAATTTGCCTTGTGTGAGTTTAATCGATTCACTCAAATATTGACTTATTGGGTCGAACTATAGGATTGCGTCAAAAGAATCCAATTTTTGGTAATTTGGCAGTTCCGTGTACCACGTACCGTCTACCCCCGTTGGTTTGAAAGACACCTCATGCAAACCAACGGGGTTCATTTTTAGTTTGAACTTCTAGCAACCCTGTGGACGACGAAAAACCCCACTGCTGGCAGCCTCATTTTATGTTTTGTTTTGATTCTGCGTTCCATTTCACACCGTTCCATTAGCAGAATGAAGTTTGAGCCATTTTTAATTTGAACGATGTGCAGATTAGAGGGGGTCAAATTAACCCGTAAAGTACCAGGACGAACCAAAAATTTTCAAACTGCTCGTTCTCAGCAGTGCATTGACCGATTCTCAAAAACTTGGACTTTTATTGAAGGGGAATAGTTGTACTAACTTTTACTTTTAGTGCCGCCCCGCGAAACCCCTCCCCCCTTTCGGGGGAGGCAAATATGTCTGTGTTTTTGCCTTTCTCGTACACCAAGGGGTACCGAAAGGCTATATGTTCACTCCAAAAACGAAAATTTGATAGAGCCTCCGGAGGGGTCAAGTCTTATATACCAATCGACTCAGCTCGACGAATTGAGGTGATGTCTGTGTGTGTGTATGTGTGTGTACAAAAAAACTCACATCACTTTTTGGCAGTAAACCTCAACCGATTTTATTGACCGATGGTTCATTCGACGCGGAATCTGGTCCCATTGTTTCCTATTGAAAATGGTTCAGATCGGTCCAGCCGTTCCAGAGTTATGGCCATTTAGGTGTTCCGGATCGGTACCCCAGGAAGGGGCCAGATATGAAAACGCTACAAACCCATCCATGCGGCACATCAAACGACGGAATTTTCGATAACTTGATGAATGGTAAGCAGAAAAATAGTTTCACATCATATCTGAACCGGTAGTGTCCCGGAACCGGTTCCGGGTGTCCCGCCGGAAGTGACCAAACATAAAAGTGAACTAAACCCATGCATGCGACATATCAAACCGCGGCTTTTTCGATAACGTGGTGAACAGTAAGCAGGAAAACATTCTCAGACCATATCGGAACCGGTAGTGTTCCGGAACCGGTTGCAAATATCCCGCCGGAAGTGGCCAAGTATTAAAGTTAACCAAACCCATGCATGCGACATATCAAATAGTGTCTTTTTTGATATCCTGATGAACAGTAAGCAGGATAATATTCTCAGACCATATCTGAACCGGTTGTGTCCTTGAACCGGTTCCGGGTGTCCCGTCGGAAGTGGCCAAATATAAAATTGAAATAAAACCATGCATGTGACATATCAAACCACAGCTTTTTCGATAACCTGATGAACAGTTAGCAGGAAAGCATTCTCAGACCATATCGGAACCGGTTCCAGATGTTCCGCCGGAGGTGGCATAGTATAAAAGTTAATCAAACCCATGCAAGGGACATATCAAATCGTGGCTTTTTTGATATCCTGATGAACAGTAAGCAGGAAAATATTCCGATTACGGTTGCCCCATCGGAAGTGGTAAAATGTAAAGGAGAACCAAACCCATAAATTCGACACATTTAATGACTTTTTAGGTAAGCTGATGAACGGTTAACAAAAAAAATCATAGACCATATTTTGGAAAACCAATAGTGTGCCGAAACCGGTTCCAGGTGCCCCGACGGAAGTGGTCAAATGTAGAAAAAAAAAACCAAACGCATACACGCAGCACACTAAATAACGGCTTCTTCGATAACGCGAAGAACGATCAGCAAGAAAATAGTCTCAGGTCAGTAGTGTTCCGGAACCAGATTCGAGTGCCTCGCCGGAACTGGCGAAATGCACGAATGAACCAAACCCATACATGCATTACATCAATTTGCGACTTTTTAGGAGAACTGATTAATAATTTGCATGAAACTAGTCTAAGACCACATCAGGGACAATCGGTAAGTGGTAAAATGTGAACCGAAAGTTGTAAATGTGAAATATAATCAAATCCATGCGTGTCGTACCATAAAACCACGCTGATTCGACAATGATTGCTGTCAAATTACCTGTGTAAACTTTCAATTCGATAAATTAACTCTATTTTAGTTTTGTTTAGATTGTATGATTTGTTTTTGAACACAAATCTTACAGATATTGTGGTGGTACGAATTGATAGCTTGTACATTTTACGATTGTTGGCTTCCGAGGTTCACTGCGGTTGATCACCAAACGGATCAGGTGTCGGAAAGCACCAAATTAGAACTTTCGGAAGTAGCAGCTGCACGAGGAGCCGCTGCGGGTGTAAGTAACATCATAATATCGTATCATGCGTATTTACAATGTATTACACTGAGACATTTGATCATTTTTTTAATTCAACAAATTTCGAATGAGCGGGGTACAAGTTAAAAAGTGTCTTATTAAAGAGTGATGAATACGCGGGGTTTGACAATACATCAAATAGCAGCTTTTTTAATAACTTCTTCTTCTTCTTTATAGCTCGACGTTCGCATTGGAACTTGGCCTGCCTCTCTTCTACTTAGTGTTCTTCAGAGCACTTCCACAGTGCATAATTGAAGGGTTTTCTTTGCCCGCCATTGCATGAATTTGTATATTGTGAGGCAAGTTCAATGATACACTATGCTCAGGAAGTCGAGAAATGGAATCAAACCCGCCGTTTCCGGATTGGCGATTCATAGCCTTAACCACTAGGCCAACTGGAGACCCTTTTTTGATAACACGATGATCGATTCGTAAGAACATAGCCTCAGACCATATTTTAGACAACCGGTAGTGTCCCGAAACTAGTTCTGGGTGTCCCACTGGAAGTGGTCAAACCCGAGCAGAAAAGAATAACAACTGAATAACATTTCAAGGTATTCAATAGTAAATACCATCATACCTTGATATGCCCTTCGTTAGGCTGTAATAAGAGGCAAAATAACAAAAACGCATACCATAATTTTGTATGAACAGCACCAAGAAAATAACAAGTCTTGTTATTTCAATAATGAATGCATACCAAACATTTAAGACACACTGCCGAGGGCTGAATTTGTTATCCATAAGGTATCGAATACCAGAACAATAACACATTCATTTTCATTTATTTAGTTAACATCAAATTCATGATAATACTGAATCAACAATTTGCCGCCATAATACTCGATTTGCAGCTGCAGCTCTCCAACGTCGGTCACGCCCAACACTCGCCAGATCACGCTCCACCTGGTCCGCCCATCGTGCTCTCTGCGCTCCACGCCTTCTTGTACCAACCGGATGGTTAGCAAACACCAACTTTGCAGGGTTGTTGTCCGGCATTCTTGCAACATGCCCTGCCCACCGTATCCTTCCGGCTTTGGCTACCTTCTGGATGCTGGGTTCGCCATAGAGTGCAGCGAGCTCGTGGTTCATCCTTCTCCGCCACACACCGTTCTCCTGCACGCCGCCGAAGATCGTCCTTAGCACCCGTCGCTCGAAAACTCCGAGTGCTTGAAGGTCCTCCTCGAGCATCGTCCACGTCTCGTGCCCGTAGAGAACCACCGGTCTTATTAACGTCTTGTACATGGTACATTTGGTGCGGGGGTGAATCTTTTTTGACCGCAGTTTCTTCTGGAGCCCATAATAGGCACGACTTCCACTGATGATGCGCCTTCGTATTTCACGGCTCACGTTATTGTCAGCCGTTAGCAAGGAACCGAGGTAGATGAATTCTTCTACCACCTCGAAAGTGTCCCCGTCTATCGTAACATTGCTGCCAAGGCTTGTCCTGTCTCGCTCAGTCCCACCTACCAGCATGTACTTTGTCTTAGCCGCATTCACTACCAATCCGACCTTTGCTGCTTCACGTTTCAGGCGGGTGTACTGGTCTGCCACCGTTCCAAATGTCCTAGCAATAATATCCATGTCATCCGCAAAACATACAAATTGGCTGGATTTCGTGAAGATCGTACCCCGGCTGTTGAGCCCGGCTCGTCGCATAACACCTTCCAGGGCGATGTTGAATAGTAGGCAGGAAAGTCCATCACCTTGTCGTAGTCCCCGTCGAGATTCGAATGAACTGGATAGTTCACCCGAAATCCTTACGCTGTTCTGCACACCGTCCATCGTTGCTCTTATCAGACTAGTCAGCTTCCCGGGAAAGCTGTTCTCGTCCATAATTTTCCATAGCTCTGTGCGGTCGATACTGTCGTATGCCGCTTTGAAGTCGATGAACAGGTGATGCGTTGGGACCTGGTATTCACGGCATTTCTGGAGGATTTGCCGTACGGTGAAGATCTGGTCCGTTGTCGACCGGCCGTCGATGAAACCGGCTTGGTAACTTCCCACGAACTCATTTACTTTAGGTGAAAGACGACGGAAGATGATCTGGGATAGCACTTTGTAGGCGGCATTCAAAATGGTGATCGCTCGAAAGTTTTCACACATTAACTTGTCGCCTTTCTTGTGGATGGGACAGATTATCCCTTCCTTCCACTCCTCCGGTAGCTGTTCGGTTTCCCAGATCTTGACTACTAACTGGTGCAGACAGGTGGCCAACTTTTCCGGGCCCATCTTGATGAGTTCCGCTGCGATACCGTCCTTACCAGCCGCTTTGTTGTTTTTGAGCTGGTGGATGGCATCCTTAACTTCCCTCAGCGTGGGAGTTGGTTCGTTCCCGTCCTCTGCTGCACCAACATAGTCATTTCCTCCGCTGCCTTGGTCCTCCGTGCCTACATTCTCTTCGCCATTCAGGTGCTCGTCGAAGTGCTGCTTCCACCTTTCGATCACCTCACGTTTGTCCGTCAGGAGGCTCCCGTCCTTATCCCTGCAGATTTCGGCTTGCGGCACGTAGCCTTTGCGGGATGCGTTGAGCTTCTGGTAGAACTTGCGTGTTTCCTGTGAACGGCACAGCAGTTCTATTTCCACGCACTCCGCTTCTTCCAGGCGGCGCTTTTTCTCCCGGAAGAGACGGGTCTGCTGCTTCCGCTTCTGTCTGTATCGCTCCACATTCTGTCGGGTTCCATGCTGCAGCATTACCGCCCGCGCTGCATCCTTCTCCTCCAGAACCGCTCTGCACTCCTCGTCGAACCAATCGTTTCGTCGACTCCGTTCTACGTACCCGATAGTGCTCTCAGCTGCGTTGTTGATGGCTGCTTTGATTGTACTCCAGCAGTCCTCTAGAGGGGCCACATCGAGCACACCCTCGTCCGGCAACGCTGCCTCGAGATTCTGCGCGTATGCGGTGGCGACATTCGGTTGCTTCAGTCGCTCTAGATCGTACCGGGGCGGCCGCCGGTAATGTACGTTGTTAATAACGGAGAGTTTTGGGCGCAGTTTAACCATCACCAGGTAGTGATCGGAGTCGATATTAGCGCCACGATAGGTCCTGACGTCGATAATGTCGGAGAAGTGCCGTCCATCAATCAGAACGTGGTCGATTTGCGATTCCGTTTGTTGTGGCGATCTCCAGGTGTAACGATACGGGAGGCTGTGCTGGAAGAAGGTGCTACGAATGGCCATGTTCTTGGAGGCGGCGAAATCGATGAGGCGTAGGCCATTTTCGTTCGTCAGCTGGTGGGCGCTGAACTTTCCAATCGTCGGTCTGAATTCCTCCTCCTGGCCTACCTGAGCGTTTAGATCCCCTATGATGATCTTGACGTCGTGGTTTGGGCAGCGGTCGTACTCGCGTTCGAGCTGCGCGTAAAATGCGTCTTTGTCATCATCAGTGCTTCCGGAGTGAGGGCTGTGCACGTTTATTATGCTAATGTTGAAGAATCGGCCCTTGATCCTCAACCTGCACATTCTTTCGTCGATCGGCCACCAACCGATCACGCGCCTCTGCATGTCGCCCATCACTATAAAAGCTGTTCCCAGCTCACGTGTGTTGCCGCAACTCTGGTAGATGGTATGATTACCTCTAAACGTTCGCACCATAGATCCTGTCCAACACACCTCCTGCAGCGCTACGATTCCGAACCCGCGGTCCTTCAGTATATCGGCGAGTATGCGGGTGCTCCCGATGAAGTTGAGAGATCTGCAGTTCCACGTACCGAGCTTCCAATCGCAAGTCCCTTTTCGTCGCTGTGGTCGTCGCCATTGGTATCGGTTCGCATTCTTCTCTTGTTGATTTTCCGGTGCTAGTCTTTTTTACGGCTGGCTCGCAGGGCCTGACACCAACCCACTAACCCAGGGAGCTGGGCTTACCTTCCCGGAAGCTACGGGTTCTGCATTGGCATTTCCTCCAACTACAGTGCTAAATAGCAAGGCTCGAGCGCCAGTCTTCGCCGGGGGTGGTGTTTTTAATGGGCGCCCAGGAGATAATATTTTACCTGAGCTTCCACCCCCTACAATAACACATAGTAGTATTAAATTGTACATTAAATCGATAGCTCAATTTGTTATCAACCAGGTATTTCATAACAAAGCAATAACAACTCTTATGATCAAATATTACATCTTATGAATAGTTCAATTTGTTATCCGGTAGGTATTTGATAACAAATGGTATTCAGTACAAATAAACATTATTTAGATTGTAATAAATTGTATATTTAGTCGTGAAAGAGTTTTTTTTAACTAAATGTAAACTTAAATAAATTAAATAAAACGATGTTCCAAAGAAGTTTTTCAATAAAACTTTGAGAAAATCGAGTAATACCTCTAGATAATAATACCGAAGTTATTGTGCCTAAAACCATCGTTATCAGGGGCGTACAATTTCGTTTCAATGATACACTTTCATGCAACATTTGAATGAGTCACTTCAAGTGTTTCATACATTTTTCTAATGACTCGGTCGTTAAAAAAAACTTTTCCACTCATCGTAGCACTCGGTAGTCTCCCACCCGGTCGCATTGCTTGTGCTTCACCCGTCAGAGCATTAGTGTCTCACTGGTGCGCGCTAGTCTCTCAATGGTTACGGGCGCCGGTTAATTGGATTTGAGTGGTCGAATTTGTTATCCTCTTTCATGAAACATAATAATCATTCTATTGGCGTGCACCACTATTTAAAAATGTGGTTTAAATAGTGTTTTTAGCATGTTGAAGAATTTCAATGACTCATAAATGAAAGTTTCACGTTTAACGAAAATCCAAGTGTATCATCCCATGTTTCATACACACTTGTTTCTGTAGCAGCAACGAACGAGTGTGTTGCTGGGTGAGAGATGAAGCATCACAGCAGTTCGTTCGCACGGGAAACGATTTGCTACAGTCGTCGTACGTCATGTTTTCCTTTCGAAATTGCACGACCCTGATCGTTATTCCACACTCTTCTGCAAAATACTGCCTGTACTCTATTTCCACAGATAAGGTCTAAACTTTTATATTGATTGTGAAACCTTTCTAATGGCTTACACCTACAATAAACAAAGTTGAACAAAAGTAGAGATTCGGTGCTAGTATTGAAGGGCCAATTTCTTCACCTTCGCTTAACTCGTTAAGCGCCCATATTGTACATCCATTGCAGTTAACATTTATTATGTTTTGTGATAGATTGTTATGGTTATAGAGCAAAGCAATTGCCAAGAACTGCTGAGTAGAAATGTACACGGTAAAAAATCTGCACTGTGATATGAACGGATTGGCACTTGAATTCGCACTACTGTTTAATCAGTTTGTTATCAATTAAATATCATTCGAAAAGGAACATCCAATGCCTCTTCAATTTTAATTGAACTTCACTTCAATTCGTTGTTGACAATGTTTTGAATTCGAATATAGAATTTAAAAATAAGTGCTGCTAGCCGCACCCAGATTCGATACCAGGACCTTGAGATTTACGATCATCTGTTTTACCACTACACTACTTCACACCTGTTAAAGAGGTTCGATTCGAAGCGAAACACTTTCTACCACCTGTCATCTATATTTACTTTCATACCCAAAACAGTCATTATTAAATCAACAGCTTTTCACTTTGGATCGTACTGCTTTGTACACTAGTGCAAATTGAAGTGATTTGTAGTTGATTTCTCCGGTGGGTTTGTTTTGGTTATCAAATCAACACTGACAGCATGGCGATTTCAAAGGAAAAGCCTTTCTGATCATGCTGATTGGGATGTTGAATAGTTAAGGGATTTTTCCCTTACATTGAGCGTGCAGAATTTTTACCGTGTAGAATAGAAGAAATTGTCCCAATACTGTGGAAGTCGCTTGGTATTAGTTAATTTGAACAGAAATACTGTATGATTTAAATTTTTGTAGGGGTTCCACAATATGCACAGGGTTCATAGACATCAGCTTACTATTAATCAACAGTAGAATAAAATAAAAACGAATAGAAAAGCTTATAATAATTCAGTAAAACAACCGAACTTGAATTTTTTGTGTATCCAGACAATGAACAGACTCACCAATGATATCCTAAATTGCGGCCGCCAATTCTCGTCGATGGAGTCCAGAGAAGCAATCGTAAGATAGATGTTTCGTTTGAAATGATCTGTCTGCTGTAACGTAACAGTTACGTCGACCAGCACTTCTGAACAGATCAGTCATAAGCTCTCATCCAAAATCTGGTTCTCCAGGTTGTAATAATACCACTACGTAGGTGTCACCAACTTCGTATGAAAATCTCGACTCACGAACTTCTGTGTATAAAAGAAAATCACTCTTTCATTACATTGAACACTTACAAAATTATGTGGTAGAATCTATAACTTTAGCTTATTACCCCTCGAGCGGTCGTGCTGTTGTATTCTATACAGCACGTTTAAAAAATCACTGCTTGTACTTAGAATTAGCGGGGTGCTGACGGTAGTGGCAAACCGCACGAGTTACGGAAGGTTAATGTGACCTATTTGTGTTACTTAGAATGGAAAAAGGTTATTACAGGCTTAAAGTTATGACCAAATGTTAAATTCGCACTATCAAACAGGTTAATTTTAAACGATAATGATACCTTCACAGAAACTAATATTAGGGGCCATTCTCAAATTACGTCACACAGTAAGAAGGGGGAGGGGTTTTGCAGAACATGACGACCCATACAAACAATGGTGAGGTCCCATACAAAAAATGTGATATAGCGAAGAGGTGAAATATTTTATGCATCACCCCTTAACCGTTATGTGTCACTTTTTTTTGCTTTTTTTAATACCATGCTTTAAATGGGTGCTAGGTGCCCGGGTATCCTGTCGGCCACAAAAGGGTTTAAGGTAAACTGTAATGTAACTGATTCATTAGAATAAATTATAGCAAGTAGTAGATATTTCTAAAAAAATGATGTTTTGATTATATATAATTGAAAGATTCTTGAAACTGAAATATCATTCAATAATTGTTAGGTAGGTTAAGTTTGTTGACACGGACACTACGCAGTAGGTTTTTTGAAACTTCAGCAAAACATTGACGGCTCAAACACCAGCAAATTAGCAACTATATAGTATCCTATATTGTTTTTAAACCTTCTGGTTCATACTCACCTTGGTTTACAATATACTCTGGAGTAACGTATTCAGTTTAGTTTAGTAAAATCAAATGGAAGGGTCGAAATCATAGGAAGGATAGGAAGCAGGCTCGCCAAACTCCAACAACTTCGCCTACCTAACGTGCATCGAGCGGGCTGACACAAAAACAATGCGGTTTCACAGGCCATCCCAATCGGCAACACAAACAAACTTCCGAGCAGGATTCTATCTGGCTGAGGTTAAGTTGCAGGTCGACACTAAAGCCTTCAGTACACGCTTTGCCAAGTGTGCAAATTTTTCCGGACGCAACAGGCCAACCAACAGTGCTTTCATCATTGAAAAAACATCGGAAATGTCAGGCGTTTGCTTTGCTGTTGGTTAGTGCGTGCGAAAAAGTTTGCGCACTTGGCAAAGCGTATACTGAAGGCTTAACACTTGCGCAAAAGATAAGCAGTAGGCTTACCTTGTTGCTTGCGGATCCCCTGGTTCAAAACCTAAACCTGGTTCAAAATACCTAAAACGCCTAGAACAATCTAGAACAACATGCAACGAACACAACGCGCTAAACTCCGTAACTGGAGCAGTGTCATTAGTGAAAACGTTGCTATTCGGCTGCTAGAACCATAATGAGATCACCAATCTGAATGAACACTGCTTTGAGACCATAAATGCGACAAAAATAGCAGTTTTTGTTTATGAGTATACATTTAGGGCAGTTGCTCATAATTTAGGCACAATGGACCCATTTTCATCCTAATTTCTAATAGGATAAATCAAGCATAACTTTTCAATCCGACGTAACTCAAGAATGTAAACAAATCCGGGTTAACTGCTGCATGCACGATTCATAAAGCAAATTGAAGAATCCACATCACAGTTTGATGATTTATTGCTTAATTTGTTTAACTAAGCATATTTTTCTAAACGACGTATCTAGCTATTTTGATGTTTACAACTTTACTGATAGATACACCGTTTTGATATATGAGAAAACCAAACGACGTATCTAGCCAAAATCAAAAGTAACAGATACACCAAACCGGCTCCATACAAAAGCGACGTATCTGGCATGACGTATCTCGAACCAACCCGGTGTATGTGTATTTTTGTCAAAATTTATTGTGAAAATGATATGGAATGAGTAGGTTTTGTTCCTTACCTAGTGCGTGCAATATCCCTGGTGATGTTAAGCACGAAAAAACTTATGAAAAGTCTTTTTATAAAAAACTATTTTAGTGAAATGGTCGTCAACATTGACCATGAATTTACTCAGATCAGTGAAAAAGTTAGATACGTCGATTTGAAAAATTAGGCTTGAAATATTTGCTTAAAAAAATAAAATACAGCAGACGTTTGATAACTGCAACATGTTTACTTTTCACGCGAAAAACATCACATCGTTATTGACGTTTCATTTGAGCGAAAAGCGATGCGATTAATGCAAAATTGTTGCACTTAGCGCACTTGCAGTTATAATGCATTGCAGTTAAAGAGTTTGCACGGAGCAAACGTCTACTTTCGGTACTCTTACCCTAGTTGGTAACCAAGACTTGAACAAATATTTTTGATAGTAATGCGTCACCAAACTATTGGAAATTGCCCTACCTTTTATGTACAAAATGAATTCCTGTTCAGCAACCCCGATTCCTCGGTTTTTTGTCGTTCCGCTGCTGTTCCTCCGAACACTTGTTGAATCGTCCAGGGCGGATATTCTTCGGCTCTTCGGTATGCGGGACCCGGGCAATCTTTTTCTCTTCGTGACCGGTTATGTTTACTAGAACCAGCCGCTAGATCCTTTGTGGTGGCCTGGTGGGTGCTACTTTGGCTGCCAACTCTGCTGGCAGAAGCACGAGCAGCACCCAACGGTAAACAATCAAACTTAGTGGCGCTAGCACCGACATATGGCGTACTGCCATTTCACAACCCGGAAGGCACTTTTCTGCGGCAACGGGTTGGTGTAGGTTGTGTACCCTCAACGATCGATAGAGTTTGAAGGAGGTGACCCGGACTTTCCGACTTTCATCACGCTCAGCTGCATCACTACGAGACTCCCTAAATCGTACACTTATTGAAAACTTAAAGAACACTTTTAATTATGAAATATTATTGATTACTGTTTATTAAATTAATAGTTTTCGCAACAACTTCTATCACTTGTTTACGTTATTTTGATTTTTTTCGTTTGACAGTTTGTTCTCACTCAACCGCATCAGCACTCTCATACACGTATAACTAAAGTTACACATTTTAAACCACGTGACACACAAAAATGATACATTCGCATTTCGCATAGGTTCTATTTTTATTTTAAGCTGGTATTTTTGTGAAATTTTCATATTTTCTCTATTCCAAGTTACTTTATAAAACAAACAAGATTGCCACATCAAAATAATTATGCGCCTACATGGTGGTGCATGAGCTGATTTTGAATCTACACTGTCATAAAAGGTCTTAAAGTTCATCTGATGAGTGTCATGGGAATCGATTTCGCGAAAATTTGTCTTTATTGTTCATCATGATTTTTTAAAGTTAAAATAGGGTAGTGGACGTATTTTGGCCCGGGCAGGCATTTTGGGCCGCCCTGGAAGTTTTATTACATTTCAGGCCAAACATGTCTAAAGGTCCTATCTGCAGAAGAGAGGCTCTCTTTGGTTCTCCTCTCTTTCGTTAATATCTCAGCTGTTTATTTGTATTATGATTGTCTCCTTGCATTGAACGATGGTCAAAACAATCGTCTTTTGATTTGTACTGCAAAAATAGTTGAAAAGTGTACCATTACATTGCAATAATTGAAAGAGAAAGTGAACAAAGAGAGCCTCTCAAATGCAGATAGGACCTATTGAAATGTTTGGCCTGATTTATCATTGTAATCCCTATGAAATCTTGGCAAGTTTTTATTGAAACTTTCAATAACTAATTGCCAATATTTTGTAGAGATTAGTAGTGTAGTAAAACTTTCAAGGTGGGCCAAAATACGTCTTCTACCCTAAATAATGAAGCATTGTGAGTTCAAGTGCGTCAAGTGATCAATATAGATCAATATTTAATTAAATAAAGTTTTCAATTTGGTCCGTACTTCGGGGTGCTCTAGAATCATGACCAACAGTTGTCAAAATCTATCGGCAAGAATTCTGTCAAACATTAAACAAAGAAAGAAAACGATAAGTGTGCACCGCAGCAAAAATTAGTGAACGGAAAACTAGTGATATTAAAGGAACAGAATCTGGTAAAATCAACAGGTAAACTTTTTTTTAAATTTGACAGTTCGGTAATTATTTCCTTAGGAGAACTGTCAAGTTTATGTGTCGAACTGTCACCCGGTGGTACTCCGGAACCTGTTCCGGAAAGTAACCAAATGTACCATGCGACACATCACATCACGGCTTTTTTAATAACCTGAGGAACGGTTAACTAGAAAATATGCTCATACCACATTAGAGACTACTGGTAGGGTTGCACAACCAGGGTTTGATGCTTCGCCGGAACTACGAAAGTAAATATAATCAATGCAAGCGATAAATATGTGTAAGAGAACAAAATCTTGACATATAGGATACTGCAAGATGACGTCACGAAGCCGTGCACTGACAGTTCAGCGAGCTTGTTTACATGAACTTGGTATCTGGCGGAGATCCGGCGAAACTGTTTTTCAATACAATTTCAGTAAAACGGCAATTAGACGGTTTGTTTTGTATTAGTAGAGTTGAATATAATCGATATTTCCGTATCATAATTGTTTCGGAACGGAAAACGTAAATTTAATTTTCGCCGATCGTTCACAATTCTAAGTGATTCTAACACCTTGTAAACAAGCTCGCTGAACTGTCAGACAAAGTGAGGTTAGATCAGGTGCTTGCAGTACCCTATTAAACCCACATACAAACAGACGTCTCACTATACTCACTACGTTCTTGTTTTTAACGGTCAATAAAATATAACCTAGAATGTGCAAAACAAAAACTTTATCGAAGACCGCAAAGTGATCTGTGAATGTGTAAAAAGTTATATCTTAGCTTGTTAGTATCGTCTTGATATTGATCAGCTCCCAATGTTAGTGAAGGTACTCAAGCAGTCAACTGAGAAATCTGCTATTATTCGGCTCTGCTTTTACGCTGAACACAACGTCGGAGTATGTGCCATCAAAAAGTTTTAAGTCAATTCAATTATGCCTTTGATAAAATGCTTGCTTTTCTTAAAAAAATATCAGGATTCAGGAACACTTTGACTTACGTCGACGGAAAGATCGTGAGAACATATACGACGAGAAAGGCACTACCACCTCTAGGTGGATTAATTTGGGTTTTTTCCTATTCTTCTGCTCGTTTGAGCAAATGCTTCAGGTTTTTCAGTAATTTCGATAACCAGCATCCAAAATCCCACCGGAGAAGTATAATTTAGTTGCATGACAGTGTCCAACATTGTTGGGGACCATTTGGTTTCGATGTAAGAGTACCAGGCCCACCGGAACATCCGGAACATCCGTAAAAATGGCCATTTGATGAAAATTCCTCTAGAGCTATGCGGTTTTTTCCAATACAATCAAAATTCTTGGTCTAAGACCATAGTCAATGATTCGTTCCTCTTATAGACCACAGTGGCCACTTATTGGCCCATCGGAAGATCCGGAACATCCGTAAAAATGACCATCTGATGAAAATTCCTCTAGAGCTATGCGATTTTTTTCCTATACAATAAAAACTCTTGGTCTAAGACCATAGCCACTGATTTGGTCCTCTTATGGACCACAGTGGCCACTTATTGGCCCATCGGAAGATCCGGAACATCCGTAAAAATGACCATCTGATGAAAATTCCTCTAGAGCTATGTGATTTTTTCCAATACAATCAAAATTCTTGGTCTAAGACCATAGTCAACGATTCGTTCCTCTAATGGACCACAGTGGCCACTTATTGGCCCACCGGAAGATCCGGAACATCCGTAAAAATGGCCATTTGATGAAAATTCCTCTAGAGCTATGCGATTTTTTCCAGTCCAATCAAAATTCTTGGTCTAAGACCATAGTCAATGATTCGTTCCTCTTATGGACCACAGTGGCCACTTATCGGCCCTCCGGAAGATCCGGAACATCCATAAAAATGGCCATTTTATGAAAATTCTACTAGAGCTATGCGATTTTTTCCAATACAATCAAAATTCTTGGTCTAAGACCATAGTCAATGATTCGTTCCTCTTATAGACCACAGTGGCCACTTATTGGCCCACCGGAAGATCCGGAACATCCGTACAAATGGCCATTTGATGAAAATTCCTCTAGAGCTATGCGATTTTTTCCAATACAATCAAAATTCTTGGTCTAAGACCATAATCAATGATTCGTTCCTCTTATGAACCATAGTGGCCACTTATTGGCAAACCGGAACATCCGTAAAAATGGCCATTTGATGAAAATTCCTCTAGAGCTATGCGATTTTTTTTCAATACAATAAAAACTCTTGGTCTAAGACCATAGCCACTGATTTGGTCCTCTTATGGACCACAGTGGCCACTTATTGGCCCATCGGAAGATCCGGAACATCCGTAAAAATGACCATCTGATGAAAATTCCTCTAGAGCTATGTGATTTTTTCCAATACAATCAAAATTCTTGGTCTAAGACCATAGTCAACGATTCGTTCCTCTAATGGACCACAGTGGCCACTTATTGGCCCACCGGAAGATCCGGAACATCCGTAAAAATGGCCATTTGATGAAAATTCCTCCAGAGCTATGCGATTTTTTCCAGTTCAATCAAAATTCTTGGTCTAAGACCATAGTCAATGATTCGTTTCTCTTATGGACCAAAGTGGGCACTTATTGGCCCACCGGAAGATCAGGAACATCCATAAAAATGGCCATTTTATGAAAATTCTACTAGAGCTATGCGATTTTTTCCAATACAATCAAAATTCTTGGTCTAAGACC
Source organism: Aedes albopictus (assembly GCF_035046485.1). Lineage (NCBI taxonomy): Eukaryota > Metazoa > Arthropoda > Insecta > Diptera > Culicidae > Aedes > Aedes albopictus. Next base: position 287,745,365 of record NC_085138.1, on the reverse strand, counting down.
ATAGTCAATGATTCGTTCCTCTTATAGACCACAGTGGCCACTTATTGGCCCACCGGAAGATCCGGAACATCCGTAAAAATGGCCATTTGATGAAAATTCCCCTAGAGCTATGCGATTTTTTCCAGTTCAATCAAAATTCTTGGTCTAAGACCATAGTCAATGATTCGTTCCTCTTATGGACCAAAGTGGCCACTTATTGGCCCACCGGAAGATCCGGAACATCCGTAAAAATGGCCATTTGATGAAATTTCCTCTAGAGCTATGCGATTTTTTCCAATACAATCAAAACTCTTGGTCTAAGACCATAGTCACTGATTTGGTCCTCTTATGGACCACAGAGGCCACTTATTGGCCCATCGGAACATCCGGAACATCCGTAAAAATGGCCATTTGATGAAAATTCCTCTAGAGCTATGCGATTTTTTCCAATACAGTCAAAATTCTTGGTCTAAGACCATAGTCAATGATTCGTTCCTCTTATATACCACAGTGGCCACTTATTGGCCCACCGGAACATCTGGAACATCCGTAAAAATGGCCATTTGATGAAAATTCCTCTAGAGCTATGCGATTTTTTTCCAATACAATAAAAACTTGGTCTAAGACCATAGCCACTGATTTGGTCCTCTTATGGACCACAGTGGCCACTTATTGGCCCATCGGAAGATCCGGAACATCCGTAAAAATGACCATCTGATGAAAATTCCTCTAGAGCTATGCGATTTTTTTCCAATACAATTAAAATTCTCGGGCTAAGGCCCTATCTACTAATTTGGTCCTCTTATGGACCACAGTGGCCACAGTCCCACCGGAAAATCCGAAGTATCCGTAAAAATGGTCATTTGATGAAAATTCCTCTAGAGCTATGCGATTTTTTCCTATACAATTATAATTTTTATTCAGTGGCTACTTATTGGCCTACTGGAAGATCCGGAACATCCGTAAAATATGGCCATTTCATAAAAAAAATAATCTGGAACTATGCGATTTTTCCAATACAACAAATATTCTTGGTCTAAGACTGTAGTCGATGATTTTCTGAAGGAATTCTCGAGGAATTTTTTCTAGAGATATTCTTAGGGAATTCCCCAAGGATTTTTTGGAGGAGTTTCTGGAGAAATTTGAGAAAGAATATCTGGAGGAACTCCTAAAGGAAGTTCTGGCGAAATTTTCAGAAGTACTTATGGAGGAATTCATGGTGTAACTTCTGGAAGAATTTCTGAAGGAATTTCCGGAGAAAATTCTGGAGGAATCTCGGAAAAAATTTTGGAGGATTTCCCGGAGAATTTTTTGGAAGAATACCCGGAGGAGTTTCTGGTGGACCTTGTGGAGGTGTTTCTTGAGGGATTCCCGGAGGAATTTGTAGAGAAATTCCTGAAATATTTTTTGATGATTTTTTTACGAAATTTCTGGATGAATTCCCAAATGAATTACTAGAATTTCCAGAGACAATTCTGGAGGTATTCCCGGAGGAATATCTTGAGAATTTTTTTTGAAGAATTTTCAGAGGAATTTCTCGAAGAATGCCCTGAGGAATTTATAGAAAATTTCAAAGGAATTCCTGGGGAAATGTCCGGAGGAATTTCCGGAATAAATTTCTGGGGAATTTACGATGACATTTCTGGTGATATTTTTGGAGAAATTCCTGTAGGAATTCAATAATGTTTTTTTTTATGGAGATGTTGCCTGCGAAATTTCTGTATTTGTTCAATACATTGCCTTCATGGCTAATTTCACCTTCTATAAACTTTCACAATTGTTCACAACCTATCATATCACACTATCATATCTATCATTTCATTATGCACTTTGATCTCCACTCCCTTACATTCCCGATAAAGCCATAGCAATTACTTGAATTTTAAATACGGTCGATAAATCAGCTAAATTTATGGAGAAATCCCTAGAGTAATTTCTTGGAAAATTTCTCGGAGTAATTTGTTGAGTAATTTCCAGAGGAATTTATTGAGGAATTCTCTAATCTATTTCTGGATGCAGTGAAATTTCCCGACAAACTTCCAAAAGAACTTCTGGAATAATTCCTGGATAATTTCTGGAAGGATAACCGGAGGAATGTCCGAGGCATTCTTGGAGAAACTGCTGCAAAATCCACAAAGGAATTTTTGAAAAATCCCCGGAGGAATTTTTAAAGGTATTTCTGGAGGACCTCATGGAGATGTTTTTTGAAGAATTCCCGGAGGAACTTCTGTAGGAATTCCCAGAGTAATTTCTTGATGAATTTCCGAAACAATTTCTAAATGGATCCCCTAATGAATTTCTAAAATTCCCAGACAAATTTCTGGAGGAATGGCTGGAGGAATTTCTTGAAGAATTTTTGGCGAATTTTTCGAAAGAATTGTTGGAGAAATTCTTGAAGAAGTTCTGGAGGAATTCCTGAAGAAAAGTCTGGAGGAATTCACGTAAGAATTTCAGGTGGAATATCCGAAAAATATTCTAAAGGAATTTCTGGAGGAATTCACAGAGATATTTCTGAAGAAATTTCCAGAGGAACTTCTGGAGAAATTCCCGAAGTAATTTCTGGAATTATTCCCACAGGAATTTCTTGAGGAATTCAATAAGAAATTCACGAGGGAATTTTTGGAGGAATATCCGGAGAAATTTCTGGAGGAATTCCTAAAGAACTTTCCCAATTCCCTGAAGATTTTCTGGAAAAATTCTGAATTAATTACAGGAATAATTTCAGGAAGTAGTCTTCGCGAAATTTCTGGAAAAATTACCGGGGGAGTTCTGGAGTTTCTGGTGGAGTTCCCAGAACAAATTCTGGTGGAATTCTCAGAGGATTTTTTGGGGGAATTCCTAGACGAATTCCCGGAGGAATTTCAAGATAATTTCCCGGTAGAGTTAATGGAGAATTTTTCTGGAAGAATCTCTGTACGAATTTCCGTCAGAATTTTTAGACGAGTTTCCGGAAGAAATTTTGGATTAATTCCTCGAAGGATTTTTGGAGGTTTTTCTTGCAGAATTCCTTTATGAATTTCAGGAGAAATTCGTGGATGAATTTCAGGAGCATTTTCCGTAGGAATGCAGTAAAGATTTTCTGGAGGAATGTGTATGGAAATTTTGACCCACAGAATGAGTAAGCTTTCTCTAACCTTACAGAAATTTCGATTTTTGGAGGCACTTCTCAAGGAATTTCACGAGAATAATTCACAATAAATTTGGAATCCCTGGTGGAATAACGAGGAATATCAGGCTATGGTATTGCATCAAGAATTTTGATTGTATTGGAAAAAATCGCATAGCTGTAGAGAAATTTTCATGAAATAAACATTTTACGGATGTTCCGGTGGGCCAATAAGTGGCCACTTCGGTCCACAATCCAATTATTGACTACGGTCTTAGTCCAAGAATTTTGATTGTATTGAAAAAAAAAATCGCATAGCTCTAGATGATTTTTCATAATAAGAAATTTTTTACGGATATTCCGGATCTTCTGGTGGCCAATAAGTGATCGCATTGATCAATATGAATATTCAATCATTGACTACGGTCTTAGACCAAAAATTTCGATTGTTTTGAAAAAAATCGCATAGCTCTAGAAAATATTTCATGAAATGACAATTTCTACGGATGTTTCGGATCTTCCAAAGGGTCAAAAAGTGGCCACTTTCGTCCATAAGAGTATCCAATCATCGACTATGGTCTTAGACCAAGAATTTTGATTGTATTGGAAAAAAATCGCTAATTTTTAGAGGAATTTTCATCAAATAACCATTTTTATGGATGATTCGGATCTTCCGGTGAGACAATAAGTGGCCACTTTGGTCCATAAGAGGAACGAATCATTGACTATGGTCTTAGACCAAGAATTTTGATTGAACTGGAACAAATCGCATAGCTCTAGAGGAAGTTTCATCAAATGGCCATTTTTACGGATGTTCCGGATGTTCCGGTGGGCCAATAAGTGGCCACTGTGGTCCATAAGAGGACCAAATCAGTGGCTATGGTCTTAGACCAAGAGTTTTTATTGTATTGGAAAAAAATCGCATAGCTCTAGAGGAATTTTCATCAGATGGTCATTTTTACGGATGTTCCGGATCTTCCGATGGGCCAATAAGTGGCCACTGTGGTCCATAAGAGGACCAAATCAGTGGCTGTGGTCTTGGACCAAGAGTTTTGATTGTATTGGAAAAAAATCGCATAGCTCTAGAGGAATTTTCATGAAATGGCCATTTTTACGGATGTTCCGGATGTTCCGGTGGGCCAATAAGTGGCCACTGTGGTCTATAAGAGGAACGAATCATTGACTATGGTCTTAGACCAAGAATTTTGATTGTATTGGAAAAAATCGCATAGCTCTAGAGGAATTTTCATCAGATGGTCATTTTTACGGATGTTCCGGATCTTCCGATGGGCCAATAAGTGGCCACTGTGGTCCATAAGAGGACCAAATCAGTGGCTATGGTCTTAGACCAAGAGTTTTTATTGTATTGGAAAAAAATCGCATAGCTCTAGAGGAATTTTCATCAGATGGTCATTTTTACGGATGTTCCGGATCTTCCGATGGGCCAATAAGTGGCCACTGTGGTCTATAAGAGGAACGAATCATTGACTATGGTCTTAGACCAAGAATTTTGATTGTATTGGAAAAAACCGCATAGCTCTAGAGGAATTTTCATCAAATGGCCATTTTTACGGATGTTCCGGATGTTCCGGTGGGCCTGGTACTCTTACATCGAAACCAAATGGTCCCCAACAATGTTGGACACTGTCATGCAACTAAATTATACTTCTCCGGTGGGATTTTGGATGCTGGTTATCGAAATTACTGAAAAACCTGAAGCATTTGCTCAAACTAGCAGAAGAATAGGAAAAAAACACAGACATATTTGCCTCCCCGAAAGGGGGGAGGGGTTTCGCGGGGCGGCACCAAAAGTAAAAGTTAGTACAACTGTTCCCCTTCAATAAAAGTCCAAGTTTTTGAGAATCGGTCAATGCACTGCTGAGAACGAGCAGTTTGAAAATTTTTGGTTCGTCCTGGTACTTTACGGGTTTAAAAGTGTTCAGATTAGATGCGGTCAAACGAACGGGGGTAGACGGTAAAGCATTGTTGTACTTTGTCAATACGGATTCCCATAGACATGATTCAGAAAATAGTATCTTTCTAAATTCAAAAATTAATTTTCGGCATTTTTTGGGTGCAAAATAAGCTGCTGAAATGTACTCCGCCAAAACAATATGGCGAGTTAATTTTTACCACAAATGCCTAAATTTTCACACGCAAAATGATAGGTAGACTGAGGCGCGTTGAGAATACGGAACTAAAATGCGTAACTTACCGATAAATCTTGAACGGCACACGAATTGACGTTCTCGGTCAGCATTAATTGCGGTATAAATGCACACAATTTGTTAATCACATGAACGAAACTGTTGATGCACAATTACTGGCAGTGACGAATGTGGTGACTAGCTGACTAGTTGTCGAATCGGTCACCATTTTTTAAGTCGACTATAAGTTGTATCTTGGTTATAATTCGATTGCATATTAAAACCGTTTATATCACGAATGGATGTTTTATATTGGCTCCACCTCTTGCGTTTTTTTGGTTGCAATTGAGTCGTTAATAAGACAATTGGTCCAAAAGGCATAACTTTCAATATAGTTGCATACAAATTACAGGAACTTATTAATGCCCAAGTGTGTTGCTTGGGAGGAATCCCGGAGGGCATTCCTGGAGGAATCCCGGAGGGAATTCCTGGAGGAATCCCGGAGGGAATCCCGGAGTAAATAGATGCAAATAGGTGAAATCTCGGAGTAAATAGATGCAAAAGATTTTCACATATAAATAAAGATCAAATTATGTGCTTATTAAAAAACCTTTTTTTTTTCAAACTTAGATAGCACTGACAAAGTTTGATTCATTGCGTATCTCACCATTCCAAGCGTTCTGGCAAAGTAGCATTCCGCACTTTATGACCCTTCAAGCTGATGGGCATTTGATATGCAACGAAATTCAATCTTTCTTAGCTTCCGAGAAGCCGAACAAAGACAAATCGATCACAAAATGATTTTAATTGGTACTTCCATACTGTCACCACCACCGAATTGACCACACCGTCAAACGCTTGCTTGCGTATCACATGGACATTGACCAGCAACCACTACTGATCGAAATACGCTCTGGTAATAAATCTCATCGGAAGACCCACATAAACCATCCATCGATCCTCACAGTCAGTGCCTTCTGGACCAGTAGATGGATGGATGGATGGATGGATCGATGCAAGAACCAACCACTTAAATTCATTTCCCGGACTGATTCCTTATTGGTTAATACTTTTTTTTTCGGGAGTAAAAAAACGTAGCGAGTCGCTTTTAAACAGTCGTTAAGATCAATCTGCTCATTTGAATGAAATTTTTATTGACCAAATTGAGAGGTCAGATAAGCGGTTCTCCCCCCAAATGGTTGGATGGATGGATGGACGGATGGACAAATCGATGGACTTTACCCGGAATGCTCTGAACTCTGAACTGGTCCGTCCGTCAGTCTGGAGATCTGCTTCGATTTTATTGGAAATCTAATTAAATTAATTTTCGTTCGAGGTCGTAAAAGGACTTCTGCGCTCGATCGGCCCCGGCTACTGAAGTATATCGGTTTCGGGTTTCGGGTCTTTGTCTAGTAAGGGCCTCATTTTTTGAAACGATAGATTTTCATCCGAACGATTATGATAAGGTAGAATGGGCTCCTATAGCTACGAATGGGAAGTAGCCCGATAAATATGAACGATGGGCAGTAAATGAGAATTACGTTTTTAAGAAACATATATCATCGGCAGTGACTCACAATCAACCCCGGCTGGGGGCAATGGCAAGTCATTATCCGCTGTGATGGCATAGCATCAACAAGATCGCAAGCCAGAGTATAATAGACACCTCGATAATCGCTTCATCGCCAGCGTTGAATGTCAGTTCTTGCGCCATTACGGTTGTGCTTAGCGTTTCAAGAACAAGTTGTTCGATCTTGTTTGGTGTTCCTTTCCGCCTCGTCGATTTCATATTCAGACAATCGTCATTGTTCGCAACCTCGAGACTCCGCAAAGTACAATATGCTTAATGCGGATGATGTGCGGTGCATCTTCCTCCACTTGCCATATTGATCTTCGGATGCAACTCATTATAGATGAGTGACGAAATTAGGTTCCGATGATGATGATCAGATGTTCAGATAAATCTCGACGAGAATGACGACAGCCTAGATTGGATGTTGCCAACAATGTAGCTTCATTTCTGAGGAGAAGGTCTCTCAAGGATTTATAAAATTAACACGATGTCATGCATAATGGTCGATCACCAATCGGAACGATTAACATTTGATCAGACACATGTGACTGATGACCTGATGTTAACGAACCAACCACAATCACGAAGCTAGGTAGGGATATATAAATGTTACGTCTCCATCATTTCAGTGATTTGAATGTCACATATCTCCAAAAAAAGAATGAGAAATCAATCCTGTTGTATCAATGTAAAATTTTATACACAACTAACATGCAACTAACTGTTTCAACTACCAAGACATTCGTTATTGATGTGACACAACAATATGTACGTTAGTACCTAGATCTCTGCCGAACCGTTTTTTTTTTTCATTGAATTCAATATTTTCCCATCCCCATCGGAAAGCGTCTTCATCCAGATGTCCATATCCACGCTTCTCATTTCAGACGCCGCGCGGTTATTAAACTCAGAGCCTATACGGTGGCACCGGATTGTCGCGACGTGTCTGTCGTCGATTGGTGGCATTATTGGCGGTTTGGGCCTTCTTGGTAGGTAGCAGTTTTTCATAAAACGCACTACTCACGATGGCGCTTCCCTTCTTGCCAGCAGCATGCACTTTGTACGGAACATTATGCTTTTTGGTGGTCAGACATAAGTATAAATGAAGCATTGAAAATTGAAAAATAATATGGTATTTTGCGAAATTATTGAATTGAATTGATATTTCCAATAATTTTCAAACATCTGAGATTTGAACTGGCACCTGCGCTTCGCAATCAAGCGCAGTGCTTAAAAAGAAATGCTTAAACTTCTTCAAAGACAGCTTGATTCCCTGAAAATTTGTGCACACTCAGTAGTTGGTGTTAACACCAGAGAGAGCGAAACGTATCCGCCTCGTATCGACCTAATCTCTAGTTCTTGGTGTGGCTCAAGGAATCTAATACAGCATTTGCCTGCTTCCCACTGGCACTGGACAGCAAGGAATGATACCTCGTGCATCGCAATTTGACATGTTGATGGTGAGGGCCTATCATCTGGCGTACAGAAGGAGTTACCTAAATGGGGCTTCCTCTCTCTCTTCTTGGCGTAACGTCCTCATTGGGACAAAGCCTGCTTCTCAGCTTAGTGTTCTATGAGCACTTCCACAGTTATTAACTGAGAGATTCCTCTGCCAATGACCATTTTGCATGCGTATATCGTGTGGCAGGCACTAAGATACTCTATGCCCAAGGAAGTCAAGGAAATTTCCTTTACGAAAAGATCCTGGACCGACCGGGAATCGAACCCGTCACCCTCAGCATGGTCATGCTGAATACCCGTGCGTTTACCGCCTCGGCTATATGGGCCCTTGATGGGGCTTCCATCTGCTCCGAACCTTGCCGAACCTTCCCATCCAAGGGTGCGGATCCAATCAAGTAGACCGACGCCACGATAGCTACGCTTCCAGGATGTTGTTCACGTAGCCACTTGTTCGGTAGAAGGGTCGGGTTCCGCCGCTGGGCACTGGTATGACCTACGCAGGCGATTCCGAACCCTTAAACCACCTCTTATTTAACGCTTGAATAAACCGGACATTTAGGAAAACCTGCATGACCAACACGGTGTATATACTGTCGGAAGCAACCATGGCCAAAAAAAAAAAACTGAGAAAGGTGAAATGTTTCTTCCCCATGGCGCATATTAACTATTTAGCCTCGTTATCAACCTTTGAAGGTCATCCCATCAGTCCTGCGTATGCTTCTTGTGACGCGTGTACCCAGGTATCCCCAGACGCAGTCGCCCAACTGGTGCTATGAACGGGTTCCTTACATCCAGAGTCACTACTGAACAGCAGCGAACCCGCTCCTCTTACGCTGGAGCGCTGTCTCAGCGGTCTTTGTAACCAACAAGATAGCATCTACTGTTGACCTCCCTGTTTGGAAGCCCAACTGGTTCATCGAGAGACCATTTACACACTCAATGTGCCTCAACATTCTATTGATGATGATCTTTTCGAGCACCTTCCCCGCCGTGTCAATCAAGCATATTGGTCTATATGCCGACGGATCTCCGGGTGGTTTCCCCGCCTTTGGCAATAGTACCAGGCTCTGCCTCTTCCAAGCTTCTGGGAAAACTCCCTCGTCCAGGCATTTCTGCATAGCAGACCTGAACATCTCGGGAGCCTCTGCAATAGCTACTTTTAAGGCCAGGTTCGGAACTCCGTCCGGACCTGGGGCCTTACCTACACTAAGGGACTTAGCTATCCCCACAAGTTCCACATCGGTGACCCTCTCCTCATCGCCAGCCCCAGTCTCCGGCTGTCCTACGAAAGGAGGCCAAGGACTAGGATCATGACGCGGAAAAAGTCCTCCAATGATCCCCTCCAACATCTTTGGAGATTGCTCTGTAGGAGCCATCACACCTCTCGTCTTGGCCATAACGATCCTGTAGGCGTCACCACACGGGTTCGTATTGGCACTCTGACGGAGACCCTCAAAGCAGGCCTTTTTGCTTGCTCTTATCTCGGTCTTAAGCGCGGCTTTTGCAGCGGCGAACACCACCCGCCGTTCGTTTCGCTCTTCCTCTTAACGTCCTCACTGCATCCGCCGCCTAGCCCGTAGGCAGGTGCGGCGCAGGTCCACAATCGCGTCGGTCCACCAGTAAGCTGGTGGCCTCCCATTTCTAGGGTGGACTCGCCTAGGCATGGTCGCATCACACGCACGTGAGAGCACCGCTACCAGCTCGTCGCCGTCTAAACCGATTAAGTTTCGCTCACGGCGGAGCGCTTCCCTAAATACCCTTTCGTCGAAGTATGATGTCTTCCACCTGCGAGGGCTTGGCCTTGGCCTAGCCGCCTCTTCTTCTATCCGCTGTCTGCTGTTGTTGTAGTCGATACTGTAGCGAACCGCCAGGTGGTCGCTGTGAGTGTAGCCATCATCTACTCTCCAGTTCGAACTACTTGTTAGGCCAGGACTACAAAAGGTCACGTCAATAATTGACTCCGCTCCGTTTCGACTAAAGGTACTCTTGGTACCGACATTAGCCAAGTCGACATCTAAGATGGCCAGTGTTTCTAGCAGGATCTGACCCCGCTGGTTCGTGAAACGGCTTCCCCATTCCACGGCCCAGGCATTAAAGTCACCCGCTATTACCACCGGCCTTCGCCCTGTTAGCACGGTCGTTAAGCGGTCCAGCATTTGCGTGAACTGCTCGATCGGCCACCGCGGAGGCGCATAACAGCTACAGAAGAAGACCCCGTTTACTTTGGCGACCACGAAGCCCTCATAGGTAGTTGACACCAACCCTTGCAAGGGGTATTTGCCCGTCGTCCATATCGCCACCATTTTCCTGGTCCCATCCGAGACCCAGTTGCCGTTGCCGGCGGGTACTTGGTATGGGTCCGATATGATGGCGATATCCGTCTTCCACTCAGAAACCGTCTGACAAAGCAGTTGCTGAACCGCATCACAGTGGTCCAGGTTCAGCTGCGTTACCTGCACTGTGATTTGTTGTTCACTGCGGCTTTCTTGAAAGCCGGGCACCTTGGACCACCCATCGGATGTCTGTTGTTCGAGGATTTCCCGGTACAGATCATGCAGATGGGCGGACTCGTGCAGCTTTGGGCCTCATGACCTTCAGCGCCGCATCGCCTGCACAGTTTGCGCCTGTCGGGGCCTTTGCAGTCCCACGACTTGTGTCCTGGTTCCAGACACCTGCAGCAAACCTCTGGTGGCTCGTGGAATGTCAGGTGACATACACACCAACCCACCTTTATGCTCCCTACTTTAACGGACTTTTTGACGTCCGCCACAGGTAGCTGAACCAAAGCTATCTGGCCCTTTCCGTAGCTTAACGGCTGCGGCGGCCACCTGCACATCCCAAGTAACACAGAAAACATCTTTGAAAGTTAAATTTGAAAAAGATGTTGTAGTATAGTACTATAATCGAATCTGAACACATCCTATGTTAAAATCATGTTTTAACTATGTTTGGCAATAACATGTCACTGAAAAATCTTATCAACCAAACCACAAGTTAGAGTTACGTAAATTGAACGTCGATTGCACTAGAGTTTTGAATCATTGTCTTTCTTCAATACAAGATGATATGAAAAACATCACCAAGACATAGTTATAACCTTTGGGCTGAAGCATGTTACGAATACGTTAAGTTTACGTATTAAATACGTTGGTGTATAAGTTTATCAATTTGTTGTCTTTCTTCACTCACTTGAACATTATTCATAGAAAATCATTTGTACTTGAAACTTTCCAACTTATCTAACACTAATATTTTATGCTTTGCGTTTATTGATTGTCTGGACATGATATTTCGTTGTCGGCTAGGCTCCAAATTTGCCTAACAAGTATAAGAATATTATCTAAAATTCTTGACGATTGCGAAAGTCGCTTTAGTCCTAATGGGTCGGCAGAGGAAAGTCACCATTGAATTTCACCTCAGTGTCAGGCCTTATATGTCATCTAAAATCATTTTGGGTACTTACATGCAAGGATGGGAACACTCACTTTCAAAGAGTTACACTCACTTGCTATTTTCTCAGCTCAGAAGCGTGTAATCAAGAAACGATGTATGGACGATTTTTGCATTGTGGTTTTGTCTAAAACTTTGCCGAATAGAGTGGGGGTCGCACATGCATACCGAAGTCATGAGGGAGCTGCAAAGGCAACTCTCCACGAGGTGAATGTAAATTACACTCACCTCGTGGAGAGTCGCTTTTACAACTCTGTCACGACTTTGGTATGCGTGTGCGACCCCCACTCTATTCGGCAAAGTTTTAGAAAAAACCACAATGCAAAAATCGTCCATACATCGTTTCTTGATTACACGCTTCTGAGCTGAGAAAATAGCAAGTGAGTGAAACTCGTTGAAAGTGAGTGTTCCCATCCCTGCTTACATGGCAGCTAAAACTCACTTATGAACAATAATTCTGATTCCGCGATACATAAGAAATCAAAACATTTAGATTGGGGTCAGAAACTGCACTACAACTTTGTTATTGTTATACTTATGTTCAAAACAGGTATTCAAAAACAACAATCACATCGTTGTATGCTATTTGGAAAAGGATGTTGCAAAAACGTAATTATGATGTTTTTTCAATGTATTTCAGTCAATTGAAGTAGTATTCGACAAACATGTTGTTGTGATGTACAACCGATGTTATTCAAACGTAATTTTAATATTGTGGGTTTTTTTTCCTATCAGGACTGATAGATTACAGTGCCTGCTAAAAAGTTTCATACTAATACTTGTTTATATAGCCGTTTGTTCATGTACAGATTCCAATTAAAAAATATTTATCTAGCGCAGTTCAAACATTAGGCATCGTACACAAATTACGTAACGCTATAAGGGGAGGGGGGAGTCCAGCTTAGCGTTACGATCCATACATAATATGTTTGGTTTTCATACAAAAAGCGTTACAAGGGGGAGGGGGGAGTCTGATATTGTCGATTTTAGCGTTACGTAATTTGTGTACCATGCCTTAGATGAAGTGATTTAATTTCCTTATCTATATGTAACGAATACAAGCACATCATTAGTACAATGATTAAAAATAGCATTCCAAAACTTCCAGACGGTGCTGTGACAAGTAGCCACCATATTGTATGTCTGAAAAATGGTTCAAAATCTCACAAAAATCAGAGAGATGACCAAAACCTCACTTCTTGATATTGATCTGATGGAAAGCGAATGAAAGCATGGAAGGCGAATGTGTTTATTTCACCAGAAATTTTGAATGGCACATGAAATTAAGTCATAGTGACCGAACATCGAGATGGTAAATTACACATGAAATGTAAGTCTTGAATATTATAGCCATTACTAAATAGCACATAAATAGGTGTCACTTTTTTTTGCGGTATTCATTTGATAAATCGTGATTATTCTGCTGCCAATAAGTTTTTACGATGCCGCTGAGAACATATTCGATACTTAGTGTTATGTTATAATAATGTATTGAAAAACATCTTCTCTATCATGAAGATGTTTTATAAGCCGCCATTTTTTGCGCTTTTTCGGTGATATAAGTGTACAAAAATAAGTTTTTCATAGTAAGAACAAAACATAGACGTTTGTATGAAGCATGTATTATATACATTATTATAACAAGTTGTGTTACTTGGGATCGCACTGTTGCCGCAGTGCCGTGACGAGCTCTTCCACTTCGGTGATCTCATCAATGTCCTTGACCCTCAGAGTCGCCTCATGTGTCAGAGCCCTCACCTGCACACCCTCACCAAGGACCTCTTCTGCCAGCCTCTTATAGGCGGCGCCTTTGTGCTCCTTCTGGCGCTTCAGCTCCAGGATCATCTCGCCCGTACTTCTAATACTGCGTACATCGGCTCCAAGACCCTCAAGCTTGGCGTCGCTTCGCATCATCTTCAAGACGTCCGAGTACTTGGACTGTTCTGTCTTAATGACGATCGCATCGCCTTTCTCGCGCTTGGCACCTGCCCTCCTACGCTTTGGCTTGGCGTCCTGCGCTACTACCTGCGGATTCGCCTTCTTCTTCCTCTTCCGCTCTACCTTCGTCCAAGGGGGGTCCTCCCCTTGGATCGCCCTACTCTGTGGCTGTTGAGAGCCCACCAGCGGTCGCAATCCCTTGTTCCCATCGTTCCGGGACGGGCCAGCCTTTTCAGGCCCACCCTTCCCAGCTTTCCGGGAACCCTGGCTGGGGTCCGACCTTCCGGCATTATTACCGACTTTCGGGGTAATGATTCGCCTGGCCTTGCAGGCACCGCCAGACAGCTTCTCGCCTGACGGTTGCCTCGCCCGCTTCTGCGATTGCTTGCTCCGTTTGTCGCGAGCAGTCGCTTCCGCCTTATTCGAACTTCCTGCGAAGCAGAAGGCCTCCGTTTGGGTAAACTTCGGCACTTTCTCATTTGCAGGCTCCGCTGCTGCAGCAGTCAGCAACGCGAGTGCCGCGTGCTCCTGCTTGGCATCGTCGATCGACGCCCTAAGTCGAAGCAAGGCCGTTTTCAGGTCCTTGCTTATGTTCGACTTAGTGGACGCAAAGTCGATGATTTTGCCAAGCTGCTGCTCAGCCACCTCTATTGCGGACCGTCCTTTGGATTCTCGGTTGACAACCTCAACAACCACGCTCCGTCCATAACCTCCACCGGCTGGCTTGCCGGGAAGTGGACTGGAGCACCCACGCATGAGCTGCGTACGCAACTCCCAGTGCCTATCTCCTCACTTCTCCTTGTCGGAGATCTCATCAACCCACTTCTTGCGAAGGGGTTGATCCCACCACTATTTCCACCTAGATTCTGATTTTTATTTGACTTCTTGATTAAATCCCACGAGTAGCACGGGAAAGAATGTCCACCACGCCAGAGCCGTGCATTGACGCGGTAAGGGACAGCTTACTGTGGGGGTGCCCAGGTACCCCACAGGCTCCGTTAAAGATCGAGCATCTTTTTCACCCCCTCGATCATTCATTCCTCAGCACGGGTCGCTTGACACCTTGAATTGGGGTTAGTAGTCCTATTCTTAGCCGGCGACTACGCGGCTGACTCGCAAGCGGGGGGGTGCGTCAGGCCCCAGGACTTTCGTCCCTGCTGCCCTGATATGCTCGATGTACTACCGCGGATTCGCATAACAGCTACAGAAGACCGTTTACTCCTCGACGGGGTATTTACCCGTCGTCCATATCGTCGCCATTGATCCGGACCCATCCGCTACCCAATTGCCGTTACCGGCGGGTACTTGCCCAAGTAACACACATGTTATATAAAAGTGACGACAGCGCAAGTTTTGGTTGTATAGAAGTTTATTTTACGTTATTTCAACACAGTGTTAGAATTACGTAAAATAAACTTCTATACAACCAAAACTTGCGCTGTCGTAACTCTATTATAACATGTGTGTTGCTTGGGTGGTATGGGTTCGCTATGGTGGCGATGATTATCCCTCACTCAGCCAATGCCTGATACAACTGGGCAGAGTTACAGCGATTTAGGTTCAATTGCGTTATCTGCACGGTGGTTTGTCAGCTGTGGCTATTCTGAAAGCCAGGTACTTTTGAACTCTCGTTGGGTGCTGTTCGTGGATTCCCGGAACAAATCAAATACGTGGGTGGACTCGTGCAGCTTCGTGCCATGTGGCCTACATCGCCAAATCGCCTGCACAGCTTGCTCCTGTCACGGCCTTTGCAGCCCCAAGGTGCCCTTGTCCCAAGCACTTGAATCAAGCCTCCGGAGGCTCGTGTAAGGTCAGATGGCATACTGACCACTGGTTACCAGTCCACCTCGAGCTTCCCAACTACAATAAACTTTTAAGCGTCCGCCAAAGGTAGCTGTACCAAGGTCACCTGTGCCCCTGCCGGGCTCTGCTGTAGCCTAACGGCTTTGGTGGCCACCTCCACCACACATTGTTGCCGCAGTACCGTGACGAGCTCTTCCGTGTTAGTGATCTCGTCTATGTTTTCCAGCTTCAGAGTCATCTCAGCTGTAAGAGCCCTCACCTCAATACCCTCGCAAAGGACCTCTTCCCTCAGACTTTAGTAGACGACGCTCTTGCGTTCCTTGTCACGCTCTAGGATCATTTCACCCGTACGAGTGCGTATAATACTGCGCACGTCGGCTTCCAGATCCACGGCCTTGGCGTCGCTCCTCATCGCCTACAAGACTTCCGAGAATTCGGACTATTCAATCTTGATGACGAACGCGTCGACTTTCTCACGCTTGGTACCTGTCCTCCTACGATGGCTTCGTGTCCCTACGCCTCTGCACCTACTACGGTTTCTTCTTTTTCTTCTCCCGCTTTACTTTGGTTCAAGGAGCGTTCTCCCCCTGACCCGTTCTAACTTTTGGTTGTTGAGGTCCTATGAATGATCGCAACCCTGTGTTCCCTTAGATCTGGGACGGGTCGGGCTTTTTATGATCCATCTTTCTCAGCTTTTCGGGACGCCTAGCTTGGGTCCAACTTACCGACATTCGGAGTTAACAACTGCCTAGCTTTGCGGGCGCTGCCTGGTAGCTCCTCACCTGATGGCATCCTTACACGTTCCTACGAATGCTACCCGCGTAAGCGAAGACCTCCGTCTGGATTTACCTACTATGGAACCTTCAATTTCACGGGTTCTGCCTCTGCTCTAATTGCCACGAAATTCTGGTGGTCCTGCCTAATTGCTATCATTGATTTACGAAGTCTAATCAGGACCTGCTTGAGGCCCTTGCTAATATTAAACTTCGAGGACGCAATTTCAAAGATGGAGTCAAGGTGCTGCGCTGCCACCTCCGTCGCAAAGAGCCCACATGGCACAAATTTCCCAAATGAAGGAGAAGGAGCCTCTGGACTGGAGCCAGCCTACTGAACTCATTCCTTGCGAAGGGGTTCGCACTCATTTCTCGACTGGAGTCACCTTGAATTGTGGTTATCCCGTTAGGTGAACTCTACCGGAACAGGTCATCTGTAGATCTATTTTTAGCTGGCAGTCACACGGTTTACTCATAGAAGGGGAGGAGGGGTTCGTTTCAAGCCCCAGTTCTAATGTATCCGCTGCCCCGTATCTTAACGGATTAACCAAGGCTACCAGTGTCGCTGCCGTGCCTTCCCATAGTCGAATGGCTGCGATGGAAACCTGCAACTCGAATTGCTACCGTAGTGTCGTGAACATGCTGAAGAATCCTTCTCGCGCACGATAGCTGCCCTACTATCTTTGGTTGGCATCCCTTAGGTCATGTTCCTTCTTTTTTCTCTTCTTCAAGGGTTCATGGACGTTCTTCCACCGCCCCAACCTGTGATGGCTGAGAACTTACACATGGTCGCAATCACCTGCTCTCTTCTATCCGGGGCGGGTCGGTCTTTTGAGACCTACATACTCTTCCCAGCTCTTTGGGATGCCTGGCCGGGATCCGACTTGCAGATATTTCAACAAACCTTCAGGTAGCTCCTCTCCTGACAGCTGCCTCACACGCTTCTGCAATTGCTTGTATCGCAGAGGAGACGGATGTCATCGGTGTATGTAGTCTCATCTCCTTCGTCAAAGTGTAGAAAGCTTAAGGTTAAAATACACACGAATG